>NC_051159.1:21859176-21984212 GCF_013339745.2 Dermacentor silvarum
CTATTGAGAAATAACTGACATCACTGCTTCCGCGTTTCTTTTTTTGTCTATTTAACAAGTAAAGAAAATATCACACGAACTTTAGAACTATATCAGTTCGAAACCAGCAAAGCAGTGCATGCAACTGATATGAAAAAAACGTAAAGGCCATGAAATGCATCAGTTGAAGACAAATATTTTGATGAATCTTTGTCATTCAAGAACCTTGTTTACATTTTTGTACATATGCAACGGCCAGCAAAAGACGTCAATGACGCTGTCCCTCGTTGCAATAAATTGTGCAGGAGCAGCTGTAACCGGTTCTGTATTGTAATTACATCGAGATTGTACTCGCAACAGTGAGTACAAATAAAAAGTAGGTGTTCTGCAAAATATACATAAGAAATGCGACGATAGAATGGAATATACAAATGCCAAGACACAACTCGCTGAAGGGCAAAAAAAGTCGCTGGAAACAAAGTTCACTGCTTATATACACAAAACCTCGCAACAAGATATTTAAAAATACGCATAATTGTCCAATAAATCTACGTATTTAAGCAAACTTCACTGTATATAGTGCGTCAAACAACACAAATAAACATGTTGCGCAGTCACAGATGGTAAACTTTGCGCACAGAAAGACAGATGATTCAGGCAAGAACGAAACTGTGATCGCAGAAATCTTGATATGGACTCAAGTACATATCACGGTCGCGACAGCGCCATATGGGTAGAATAATAGAGAAATAATGCATAAATCAGTCCGAAAATGTGTAATTTAACTGCCTGCACAGCGCCAACAATTATTCTGCACCCAAAATTAAAGGAGGGTATTGCTTCGTTTCAAAAAAGAAATAAAAGCAGGTAGCTAAAAAAAGGAAAGAAAAGGACAAACGAAAGCAACAGATGATGCGGCAAGTTGAACTACCTAATATCCGAGTGTGTTTTTGGCAAACGCCGCGTGGGCCGGGCCTTCAATGGGCAAGGTCGGTCAAAATTGGTTATTGATTTCTTTCGTAATTTTCGTATTCGCATGATAATTTTGATCATGATGCTAACTGCTAGACAAATCGGCGAAATTTTCTGCGATTTTAAAAGCTAATGAACAGTCATACGTTTTCATAATTAAGAGCTTATGGACCTCAAGGAACAGAGCTTTTTACTTGCATTGATTTTTGCTGCTTCGCTATCTAAAGGACAAACTTCTCTCGGCGGGGAAGTTGAGCGAAGCGGTCAATGACTTCGGACACGTTGATGCCGACGTCTATGTGGGTGTATATAAGCACCAGTCTAACCATGCGTTCCACAGACATTGTAGAGCGCAAGTAGCTTTTCTACTAAACTCTTGTTAAAAAAATATTCTCTCTGCACTGGCAGTGGTTACTGGAAGGGCGACTAGAATCTGCAGCAGTATTTACACATTTACATAGAACCTGCAGTCGCAATGAGAGGTGGGCATCTATTCCGGTGCTAAAACCTAAAACACTTCCTCGATGTCGTTGGCATACTTGCTTGGGCACCTTGCACAAACAGTAGACTGTTCGATTCCAGCGACGTGCGTCGTTTCGTCAAGAAATATGGAGAAGCAGCCTGCTTTTGCATCTAGGTTTTCTTTGATAATTTCACCACAAATTTCTATAATTTGGTTTTGTGCATCTGGGCTTAAATACGAGGCATTACTGGGAAACTTTCCGAATGGTTCTTCAGATATGTATCTCCACAATCAGCTCGCATGCGGAGAAACGCTTTGAAAATACCTGTATTTTCAGTGGGGGCTATGCTTAAATTCATAAAGCCACTGTCCCTGTGGCCGCGGAGAGCCAGACCTTGTCGCCTGCAAAAAAACTAGATATTCCTCAATAATAGGCCGTTTACTTTCTTCTGTTCTCTCATATTTTACTTTTCTTGCCCTGGTTCAGCTGATCGATCACATTGGGCACGCTCCCTGAAAATGTTTGGAGAAAATTATCAGCTGCTAGCTGACAGTCACGGTGATATTTAGTATTTTCGTGTGTGTGGAAGATTGCGAGCGCGTGCTTCCATTTCTGGAACGGCTTGGACACGAGGGCTCCAGTGCGCGCATGTTGGCCCAAGTTTATAAGAACATTAACCCCATTAAATTCATGAATTAAAAATCTTTTAATGCACGCGTTGAAATGTCAGTGCACCTTTCGCGTCAAAAGTTTATGAGAACTTTATACCCATAAAGTTTCGGAATTGAAATCCATGCGCTCCGTATATTCTGCAGCCTCTGCGAGAAGCAGCAATGCGCCCGCTCGCTATCGAAAAGCCCTTGAAAGTTTGTGCTCGGATGGGACTCCTTACGTTACGTGACTCCAGGTGCAAGGGCGTTGCCACGAAATCCAGACCGAGTTCGCAATGTTCGTGCCGAAATGTCTGGTCGAGCGTGAAAAAGACATTGTAGACAAAATCCAGAATGATTCCCGGCGGCGGTGGTAGTTTTGGTCGGCGGTGCATGCCAGCACGAAACAATTTGGGGCGGGGGGGGGGGGGGGGCTGAAACCCCATCAGCCCCCCCCCCCCCCTCTTGCTACGCCCCTGGTTCTTTTTGCTGTTCTAGAACAGTGGCCCCGTGACCTCATCCTTGGAATCGACTTTCTGTCCACACACGCTGCCCTTATCGACTTCTCCGGCTAGACCTTCCTTCGTGCTCCGACAACGTCGATGCCAGCCCATCCCGCCTACGCTCCGTGGAGTTTCGTCGACTGCCTCCGCAAGCCGCAATATACGTCCAGCTTTCAGCCTTTCCGCCCCTACCCGACGGCGACTACGTTGCCTGCCCTATTCCTAAGGTTGCCATGACACGCAACGTCGCGCTCCTCTATACGATGATGACATTTACAAACAACGGAACCTCTTTTCCCATCCTCAATTTTGGCTACTCGACGAAAATTCTTCCTCGCGGCATATCACTCGCTCATCTGATCCCATTTGCCGGCACACGGTTTCTGCCTTGACCACAGAACCTCCACCGGATTTTTCACCGCCGTCATCGCAGTCAGGTTCGTTCTGCGACCACTTCCCTCGCATGATATCAGGAGACCTCGCTCCGGCACAGTCCGCTGCCCGTCGCCGCATGCTGGTTTCCTACCAGGATATCTTTGACTTTGGCGACCGTCGTCTGGGCCAGACTTCCGTCGTCACTCATCGCATTCATACCAGCGATGCGAGTCCTTTTCACCGACGGCCGTACCGTGTGCCAGCTCCGGAGCGTGCTGTCATCCAACAGGAAGTGGAGAAAATGCTGGACAAAGGCATAATTGAACCCGCATGCAGTCCTTGGGCCTCTCCCGTCGTACTTGTGAAAAAGAAGGACAATAGCTGGAGATTCTGTGTAGACTACCGCCACCTCCACCACATTACCAAAGAGGTGTGTATCCTCTCCCGCGTATTGATGACCCTCTGGACTGCTTGCTTGGCGCCAGATATTTCTCTTCCATCGACCTGCGCTCAGGATACTGGCAAATCGCTGTGGACGACCAAGACCGCGAGAAGACCGCATTCGTGACTCCTGATGGCCTCTATCAATTTAAAGTGATGCCTTTTAGCCTATGTAACGCTCCTGCTACTTTCGAGCGCATGATAGACTCTCTTCTTCGAGGCATCAATGGTCCATATGCATTTGCTACCTGGACGATGTTATCGTTTTTTCGACTACGTTTCAAAACCATCTCACTCGCCTGTCCACCGTCCTTGATGTTTTTCACCGTGCTTGTCTTCAGCTTAACTCGTCGAAACGTCGCTTTGCGCACCGTCAAATCTGCGTACTCGGCTACCTTGTTGACGCTGCAGGCGTGTAGCCAGACCCTGACAAAGTCCGCGCGGTTAGTCAGTTCCCTACTCCACGGTCGGCTAAGGACGTCCGCAGTTTTCTTGGCCTGTGCTCGTACTTCCGTCGTTTTGTCCAGAACTTCGTGGAAGTGGCCCACCCTCTCACTGGCCTACTCAAGAAGGACGTCGTTTTCACTGGGGTCGTGACCAAGCGGACGCCTTTTCATCGCTCGTTGCCATCCTAACGAACCCACCTGTTCTAGCACGTTTAGACCCGTCAGCCAGCACGGACGTTCGTACCGACGCCAGTGGCCACGGTACAGGCGCCGTCCTTGCACAACAGCAGCACGGCCTCCACCGCGTGGCCGCCTATGCAAGCCGCCTTCTGTCGCCGTCGGAGCAAAATTACTCGATCACAGAACGCGAGTGCTTAGCTCTTGTCTGGGCCATCGCAAAATTCCGCCCGTACCTGTATGGCAGGCACTTTTCAGTTATTACAGACCACCATGCGCTTTGCTGGCTTTCCTCGCTCAAGGACCCCACTGGTCGCCTTGGCCGTTGGACAGTCCGCTTGCAAGAGTACTCATTTTCTATGTTCTACAAATCTGGACGGCTTCACCAAGACGCGGACTGCTTGTCACGATACCCGGTCGATCCCCCTGATACACTGGAAGATGAACCTGACACCTTTGCTCTGGCCATTACAGACTTCGTCCACATAGCTAACGAACAGCACCGCGACTCATCTTTGCGGCCTATTATAGACGGTCTCAACTCTCCACACCCTGACCCTTCCCTACGGATGTTTGTGCTCCAAACGACACCTTACACCGCTACAACGCCCGGCCTGACAGCGCTGAGCTCTTGCGTGTTGTTCCCGCGCATCTTCGCTCTACTGTTTTGCGCCAGCTTTACGATGTACCAACGGTCGGACACCTAGGCGTGTCACGCACGTATGATCGCATCCGTAGGCGCTTCTTTTGGCCTGGTCTCTACCGTTCGGTGCGACAGTACGTTGCGGCTTGTGACCTGTGCCAGCGACGCAAGACTCCTGCCCTACTGCCTGCTGGCAGCCTTCAGCCCCTCCATATCCCTGATGAAACATTTTTCCGGGTGGTACTCAATCTTCTGGGGCCTTTCCCCATGCCAACCACTGGCAGATGGGTTGCAGTCGCTACTGACAACGCAACGCGGTACGCTGTTACACGAGCACTTCCCACCAGCTGTGCTACTGACGTAGCCGATTTCCTTCTTCACGACGTCATCCTGCGCCACGGTGCTCCTCGTCAGTTAATAACGGACCGCGGCCGCTACTTCCTGTCTAAAGTAGTCGACGACATTCGTCGTTCTTGCTCGACCAATCACAAGTTCACCACTGCGTACCATCCACAGACAAACGGCCTTACCGAACGCCTCAACCGTACTCTCACAGATATGCTTGCTATGTACGTGTCGGAAGACCACCGAGAATAGGACATGAACTTGCCTTTTGTGACCTTCGCCTACAACTATTCCCGTCACGACACAGCTGGCTACTCACCTTTTTATCTACTGTTTGGCTACGACCCACCATTGCCTATGGACACCATACTTCATCCTCACGCAGACACATCGCCCGTCAGATTGCCAGCGATCGCTTGTCGGCTTCACAGGTCAACCAAAAATGTCTCTATGACCGCCGACACCGGGAAGTGAACTTCCCTCCAGGATCGCTCGTCTTACTGTAGTTCCCATCACGTCGCGTTGGCCTATGCGAAAACTACTCTCCCGTTATGCTGGCCCTTACCGCGTCGTACGCATATTCACTAATGTGACCTGTGAAATCGCTCCACTAAATCCTAAGTTAGCCTCTGCAACAATTGCGAGTGACATAATCCATGTCTAGCGCCTTAAACCTCGGCCCGGGCCCTAATTGCACCAGGACGGGGCTTCTGCCGCCGGCGGGTAATGTCACGAGCGGCGATCCTGTGGTCGGTGCTTGGACGATGACGACGACGATGGCGTGGCTTTCTGGTGTGCACGCGCTCTCCTGAACCATTGCTGTAGCGTTGTTTGCCTTACCTTGTAAAGATATTCATTGTGCATATATTCTCCCCGTAACAATATTACCCTGCTCATCTTTCAGTGCATACATCTTGCCTTGTCCTGCACCAAGTTTTCTTCTTACTGATTTCATGCTGCGTCCATATCTACTGCTTCCTGAATCTTTCCCCCGTTATAATTTCGAATATTCCTTACTTTCTTCTTGTTGAGCAGTTCTCACAGTTCAGCGAACTCTATCTGATCTCTTGAGTTGGACACTTTCATGCTTTGTCGTTTCATTATTAGGTCCTTTGTTACTTTATCCTTGTCTTTTGTTACTAGTTAGCCAGCGATGTAGTCCCAAACCCGCACACCCCAAGTCGGCGATCTTGACCCCGGCGGTTCTTAAACGTTACCTGCTGCCATGGACAGACGCAACAACTATGCAATATGGCAATGGAACTGCAGAATCTATGAAAACAAGAAAGTCATTCTACACCAATATCTTAAAGAAAAAACAGATATTCTCATCTTAGAAGAAGCGCACGGTCTCGCCAAATTGTATCTTCATCCTCAACGTGCACAGTAACCCGAAATTTAAACGACACAGATTCCCAACACTCTGTAAACGCACGCTAACTATCGCGGGCGACCGAGTTGTGATAATCGGGGGTGACGTTAATGCCCTTCATTCCACGTGGGGCTCTACACACGTTCACCCCAAGGGCAGGGATCTTTGGTTCGACTCGCAACAGGGGGGTCTAACCCTCATCAGTGACCCTACAATACCCACTAGGCAAGGAAACAGTGTCTGTGGCAATTCCACACCCAACCTAACTTTTACAAAGAACACACAATCAGCGCGACTTGGGGGGCGATAACTCCGATATTGAAATCCAGGTTACTGGAGGCCCCAACAAATGCAAGGGCAAACAGCTTAAGCTCGTTGATTGGGTTATATTCGGAAATATAAGAGAGGGTATTACAGACATTGACCAATGGACAGCCAACCTTAAAAGAGATATCTTAAAGGCAACACAAATAATTCCACAGGAAGCTCAGCATGAAGGTATGGACATGAGGCTCTTACACATTGGCCCGTGTTCTTGTTTATCTTTCACCAGTGAACGCTTTTTACCGGCTAAGAAATGTTAAACGTTATCGCTTTGCGCAGGACGCGCCTGCATGTATCGGAAGTTTCTCGAACATTATCGATGCTTCTATCCGTTGTCTATTGTCACCAACGCTTATGTAATCTGATTGTATGAGCAACGCGAATTGTGAAGTACTTTCTGGAAGACACGTTGGCGCCACGGATTACTCTGGAACCTTCGATGACTCATGTCTGGCGCGTGTCACCGCTGATCAGTTTTTTATAGACGACCGACGATTGTGCTCACCGCTCTATGTTGTAAAGTGAGTTACTTTCTCTGCTGGGCACAGGATCGCTCAATAAAAGTCAGTTTCATCATTCACTGTTTTAGCACTGTTTTCGTCACCATCACTACTACGTGACAATACTACTACTACTGTAGTGACTGTGTAGTGACTAGTGACTGAACAGTCACTACTACGGTGACTGTTTTCGTCACCGTCACTACCACACCAAACAAGAACATCGAACAATACGCACACCTTTGCCGCCAACAATGGTGGGAAAAATGTATCGCCATGGACAACCAATTGTGGCTAGGCAAGACATGGATACCTCCTTAATCCAGACTACACAAAAACAGTGTATAGGCAAAATATGAACAACATTGTGCATGCATATAAAGGCACAGAACAAATTTTCTCAAAGAGGTCCAACTTAAATACATAACGCAGACACCGCCACGTGCAGGGGCTCCGGAAAAAAGGGCGGGGGGCGGTCGTCCCCACAAGTTCTAAACGAGTGGGGGCATTCCCCCATACTCAAAGCTGGACCAGGACGAATTTTTCTTCAACTGCGAGGCTTTTCTTTCGAGGAACCCGTATGGGTTTCCTTTGTAGCAATTGCTACGATCGGGTGGATGTCTCATTTTCCCCTTTAAGTACATATCTCCACCTAGCGGCTTTCCACTGAACTATTACGTTACCCTGCCATCTATTAGAACTATTAGATTACCCTGCCATCTGCTAGCCGCCTGGTTAGCTCAGGTAGAAGAGCGGCTGCCCAGAAATGCGGTGGTCCCTGGTTGAAGTCCAGGATGAATTTTTTTTCAACTACGCAGCTTTTCTTTCGAGGAGCCCGTATGGGTTTCCTTTGTGCAACTGCTACGATTGGGTGGATGTCTCATTTTCCCTTTAACCATGTAAGGCTATCAATGAATGAACCTTTATTTGAAACAGTGACTTGTCAGTCGAGGTGGGATGGTCCCTTATTCCAGGAACCCTCTGGCCTGGACCTCTAGCCTGATAGGCCCGGGCGACGAGTTCGCACTGGTCGACTAGGTTCAGCTGGGAGATCGCAGCCACCTGTGTTTCAAGTGAGCAGGTTTAGGTCTGCGTCTACTGCTACTGGTTGTGTCGCTGTGATGCTTGCTCAGATGTTCTTGCATGCTCACCAGCGCACACACGTCTTAAGTATGGAGCTCCCGACAATTCTCTTAGTGGGGTGGAGTCAATAGACCTCCGTAGAATACAAACGAACGTCTTCCCAAATCTTTCAAGATTAAGCAAAATTTATCCAACGCTGTACTGGGACACTTGTCCGTGGTGCGGTGACAGGCCAACCATGTATTACATCTCGTGGGAGTGTAGAGAAAAGCGAGAAAACCTGGATATATTTCTAGGTCGACGAACTGAATACGAAACGGAGCAATCCAAGGCACAACTCGGCAGCTCGGATCTTGGAGTGCAACTTGCGCTCCTAGACCATGTCCGGCGGGCGGCTAAGGCCAGTGGAGCCCTGGGCAAAGGGCCCCACCCACCAAGCTTGTAATTACCCCTTTTACCCCTTCCCCATTTTCAAAAAAAGTCTCTCTCTCTGGGTGTGTTGCATTGCAGTAGGAGGTGCGCCAGGGTGTCTGGCACGTTGCAATGTGGACAGGTGTAGCTGTATAGCATCGGTTCGAAATGTTGCAATACGGTGCCGTGGGTGAAGTTATTGCTTGGGAATCGCCTGTAGGTCGGTGCCTTCGTTTCGTGTTAGTTTCGGATGTCGGGGAGGGTATACCATGCGTCCAAGCCACGGTGTAAGAATAAAAATGTCACAGTTTCGCCCTAAGAGCGAAGCAATGAATGCGATAGCAACACAGCAATGTCATACGAAATAAGGTGAGCGGCTTTGGTAGCAATATGAATTGTAGTAAACATGAGCTGGTTAAGTAAGCAGGTGTGCTGCGGCGTAAGTAGACCGACATGAAGAGAGACTCGATGACCACGAGAAGGCGCGTGTGAAACGGCGGTGTTGATGAGAAGCGCTTCCCGTGGGCAGCGCGTGCGAAGGGACACACCTGTAGTGCTGCACTGCCGATCCGGGCAGCATTGCATGTGTATCCTGCGTTGGAAAATGTGGCCCAACTATTACTAACTCAATGAACAAGCGTGGTGTGAGCGCGCACAAACAAACATGAATAGATCACACTGAATGACTGGAGACAACGACTGTCAAAACGCTGGCAGCGAGCGCATACGCCGCCGCGGGGTCTATCGTGCGGTCTATCGCTTCAACGGAAACTGAGCGGCGAATGCACGGCGCATAAAGGTCAGAGCCGTGTGGAGATAAAGAGACGGTGCGGGCGCGCGAGCGACGAGCGCGGTTGTTGGCAGAGTAGAAGTGCCCCCCCCCCCCCCCCGCGCTCCCTGCGGCGCTGGCTTCCCGCTTCCTTGCTTGCGCGTGGGTGATTGAGAGCGTTCGCTCTCCGTGATAGCGCGTGTCCCCGCACGCTTCCGCTCGGGCATACGGCGCGCGGCGAAGATATTATCTATAGGGAACCTCACGGCGACGGTGACGGCAGAAATCCGGTTGAAGTGTCCATATAATTGCTATCCCAATAAAAATGTCGCCGTTTCGCCCGAAAGGCGAAGCATCGATTGCAATAGCAAATTTGTAGAGAGCTATTCGGAGTAGGGACAGTTTCATCGGCTGCATAAACTTGGACACATTGGCTTACTAACTGAATGAACAATCGTGGTGTCAGCGCGCACAAGCAAACATGAAAAGATCACACTGAATGACCGCAGCCAACGACTGTCAAAACGCTGGCAGCAAGCGCAGGTTCGCGCGGTCTATCGCTGCAACGGAAACCAGAGCCGTGTGGAGATAAGAGACGGTGCGGGCGACGGGCACCGCCGGGCAAACTGCGAAGGAGAAGTTGTTGGCAGAGGAGAAGCTACCCCCCCCCCCCACCCCTCTTCCCGCTTTGTTGCTTTCGCGTGGGAGATTGAGTGGCAAGATACGCCTTTGGTGCCGGAGCACAGCGCCGCCCCGCCTCCCTCCCTCCCATACTCCCACGCGACGGTCGCGTTTGCTTTCCGCCGAGCGTTCGCTCTGCGTGATAGCACGCGTCCCCCGCGCGCTTTCGCTCGCGCATACGACGCGCGGCGACGATTTTATCGCCCTTGGAATCTATACGGAACCTCACGGCGACGGCGACGCCGACGGCAGAAATCCGGTTGAAGTGTCCATATAATTGCTATCGCAATAATAAAGAGAGGTGCTAACAGTCTCCCCACAACGCGCACGAAAGCGCCGCCCGCTCCCGTTCAGATTATGTTCGGCTCGGTTACAGCTCGGTCGGCGCCGTCGTAGAGGGCTGCTGCGGAATGCGGCCCCCGCCTCGGCGGCAAGGCACGTGCTGCCGCTGCTGCGTCTTCCTGCTTGCATCTGCGGCCGCTCTGTTTTGAAGGCACGCTTTTTGTTCGCGTGTGTTTCATGAGCTTGTGCTTGGGTATTGTCACCACGGGTCCTCGACAAAGGTGGCAGCGGCCTTCTGAGGGGCATTTTAAAGGGGTAGAAAGTGCTTCGTTCCGAACTGCAATTCTGGATACTGGACTTGTGCGGACCGTGTGCCATTATTCAAATCGCCATCCGACAGCGTTCGTCTAGAGCAGTGGCGCCGTGCACATCTGAGGGCATGCCGAACTCCAATGCCTATACCGACCATGTCTGCGCCAAGCATTTTTCAGAGGATATGATATCGACGGCATATTACGCGGAGCTCAATAAAAGGGTGCTACTTGACGCGCCAAAGAGCCCTGTTCTGTCTGCAAATACAGTTCCCACCTTATTTCCGAACAGTCCAAAGAACCTCACATGGTCAAATAAACCTCGAAAGCCGCTGCGGAAGAGAGAACCTCCTGTGCGATACAAAAACTGCTGTGTGCCACAGCAGTTTGTGTAAATTTTGCTGCATGTATATGATATATTTTCAACGACACTATATCATATATATTGTTACGCAAAAGCTACGGAAGGACAGAAGAGAAGAACAAAGTGCGCTTGTCTTTGGAGCGGCTCGGTGTCGGCGCGGCAACCCTTTACCCTTTTCATCGATTCATCTTTAAATAAACGCACCCCATCGTAACAGTTTTGGTGGAAGTGCTGGGTAAAACAACGGCGCCCCCGAAGAACGACAACGAACCGACCGCTGAGGCGCAATCCGTGGAGCTTCGACGAAGTCGCCGAATTGCCGGTCTGCCACCAGAGATGGCTTCTGACGGCGACAATCCGCCACCTTCTACCAGCGTTCCATGCCAGCCCTACATCGAGCCACGCACCTTCGCTGGAAAAGACGGAGAAGACGTGGACGGATGGCTCAGCTTCTACCCAACGAGCAAGTCGGTTCAACGGCTGGAATGCCACCGCCCAGCTTAACAACGTCGCCTTCTTCCTCAAGGGAACAGCGTCTGTGTGGCTTGAAAACCATGAAGAAAGCTTGAAAACTTGGGAGAAGTTCGTAGACGAAATTAAGAAGTGTTTCGGAGATCCGACAGCTAAAAAGAAGCGTGCAGAGCAAACGCTAATGTAGCGAGCTCAAGTCCCCGGCGAAACTTGCACTACGTACATCGAGTTGTGCAAGGCCCTGGACCCTCAGATGTCAGAAGAGGATAAAGTTGGCCATCAGCTGAAAGGGATCGCTGAGGACGTGGACCAGTTCCTCATAGGAAAAGACCGTCTGGAATCCGTAACGGACGTCGTTCTGCACTGCCGCACATTTGGAGTGCTCAAAGCTCGGCGTATCACACCGAAGTTCGGTCGCCTGGCCAACGTGACTAACGTCGCCAGTGTTGACGTGGTCCCAGCTCCATCCGACCTCGCCTCAATGATTCGGCAAGTGGTGCGCGAAGAGCTTGACCGACGCCAGGCGGTTTCCCTCTCGACTCCTCGGGTTCGAGATCCTTTCTCTTCCGGCGACTTTGGTGAGACGTCCATTACCGCCGCCTCCGTAGATGACTAGCGACCACACCTCACCGCCGTCGCACGTCACCACCGTCCTATGAACGACCGCGTACTTTTTATCGGCGGGGCAACCGACAAGGTGACGAGACACGCTGGTCCTCTGATTCTGATAGCAGGACGCTCTACCAGGCGAATTACCGTAGCGACTCACCAGCTTCTGTGCGGAGCTTCACGCCAGCGCAGGTCTCCATCTCCGCGACGGCGTCTCACGTCACCGCCGCCGGGAAACTAGGCGGCGCGACCAATGGAGGTGCGGTCGCTAGTCATCTTCAGCTACGTGCCCCTATGCCTCCACCAGTCGCCATGTGTCATAATAAGATTCGTGTTTTAGTGAACAATGTTACTACTTTGGCCTTAATGGACACAGGAGCGAGTGTCTCTGTTATCAGCCAACATTTCAAAACCCGACTAGGCCGTAAAGTGATGTTTCGCTGGGACACCTCTAATACATTTCGTGCTGTGAGTGGCGAGTTGCTCCGACCTATTGGTGTGTGCACCGCGAACGTTTACTTCTCCGATAACGTGTATCAAGCCGAATTCGCAGTGCTTGTTAAATCCACTCACGACGTAATTCTTGGCCTCGATTTCCTACAACAGTGCGGTGCCACTGTTGACTGCGGTACCGGCGAGCTTTTCCTCTCTCCTCTTGCTGACCAACTTGCTACATGGTCACGCACTCTCGCCATCATTGAAGATACTGTCTTACCGGCACGTTCCTTATCCAGAGTACGAGTTGCTGCTTGCGGTGTCGACGCCGATACATTTGATGCAATTGTTGAGCCTGTGCCTTCGATGGTCGTAAAGAAAAGTGTGCTCGTACCTCGATGCGTCCTCTCTGTGGCCTGCGGAACAACTACACTATGGGTGTCAAATTTAGCCTCCCAGTCTGTTGTGCTACCCAGCGGTATCCGACTTGCCTCTTTTGAAGTGGATACCAGTCTCAGCATAGGCGCTTTAACTGATGACACGTCCCATGAATCCCAAGAGCACGGCGCTGAAGACTCGTTGCCGTTTCTAAAAATGATCAACAAGTCATTGTCGTCAGAGAAGCGTCAAGCCCTGGTCAGCATCCTTCGAAAGCATGCGTCATTGTTTGATTTCGCGCAGAAAGTTCACGTTCCAACTACGCGGGCTCGCCACAGGATCGACACGGGGCCCGCGCATCCCATAAGGCAGAAGCCTTACCACGTGTCCGCGTCAGAGCGCAAGATCATCGCTCAACAGGTCGACGACATGCTTGCCAAGGGCGTCATACAAGATTCCTCTAGCCCTTGGGCTGCGCCGGTCATCCTCGTGAAAAAGAAAGATGGGTCCTGGAGGTTTTGTGTCGACTACCGGCATCTCAATTCTGTGACGAAAAAGGATGTGTATCCACTTCCCCGGATCGATGACGTTATCGACGGTCTTCATTCCGCATCCTACTTTTCATCTGCAGACCTCAGATCGGGCTACTGGCAGATACCCATGCATTCAACTGACAAAGAGAAAACCGCTTTTGTGACCCCAGACGGCTTGTTTGAATTCAAGGTCATGCCGTTTGGTTTGTGCAACGCGCCTGCAACATTTGAACGGTTTATGGACACGGTACTGCGCGGCCTGAAATGGGAGCTTTGTTTATGTTATCTTGACAACGTCGTCATTTTTGGCCGCACCTTTGCAGAGCACAACCATCGACTGGACGTTGTTCTGACGTGCCTTGAACAAGCTGCCCTTACCCTCAACTCAAAGAAATCTCACTTTGGCCAACGAGAGGCGCTAGTACGTGGACATCTAGTGGACAAGCAGGGGCTGCGACCAGACCCACAGAAGGTCGCTGCAGTTACCGGCTTTAAACAACCGCAGTCACAACGCGAGCTGAGGAGCTTTTTGGGTCTTTGCTCGTACTTTCGACGTTTTGTGCCCAACTTTGCCGATACTGCCTACCCTCTGACTTCATTGCTGCACAAGGATAACCCTTTCACCTGGACAGCAGATTGCGATTCCTCGTTTCGTCAACTGAAGTTCCTACTTTCTTCCGGACCAATCCTTCGCCATTTTGACCCCTCTGCCTCAACAGAATTGCACACCGACGCTAGTGGAATCGGCCTCGGCGCCGTCCTCGTCCAGCGTTTTGGTGACGCCGAAAATGCCATTGCCTACGCCAGCCGTTCGTTGAGCAAGGCCGAACAGAATTACACCGTCACTGAGCAAGAGTGCCTCGCTGTCGTCTTTGCAGTCCAGAAGTTCCGGCCATATCTCTACGGGCGCCGCTTTATGATCGTTACTGATTACCATTCACTATGTTGGTTGGTTGGTCTCCGCGACGCGTCTGGCCGCCTTGCTCGATGGTCGCTACGTTTGCAGGAATTTGACTTTGCAGTCCGTTTCAAGAGTGGCCGGCATCATGCGGACGCCGACTGTCTTTCGACGCTCCCTCTACCGACAAGTGAATGTGACGCCGACAATATCGATGAGTTTCTCGCCGCCATCGACAACATTCTTTTTCCCGATCTGGCCACCTTCCGGGAAGATCAGCGTAACGACCGCAGCCTGGATGGCCTCTTTGCCTCAGCTGCTCAGCCAACAGGTAACAATGGCTTCGTCATCCAAGATGACCTGCTCTACAAGAAGAACTACGCGGCTAAGGGTGCCCACCTCCTCTTAGTGGTCCCTAAGAATTTGAGAAACCACGTACTCCGTGCTATGCACGACGACTCCACCGCTGGACACCTGGGTTTCACCAGAACATACCACCGCATTCAGGGTCGATTCTATTGGATTGGTATGCGAGGCAATATAGAAAAGTATGTGGCCAGTTGTAACAAGTGCCAGCAATTCAAGCGCCCTAATACTGCGCCGGTCGGACTCCTTCACCCTGTGGCGCCACAATCATCTCCTTTCGAAATGGTTGGAGTTGATCTCCTCGGCCCATTCCCGCGCTCACCCAATGACAACCGCTGGATTATAGTCTGCGTCGACCACCTGACGCGTTATGCGGAAACCGCAGCGATGCCAACGGCCACGGCTCTTGATGTTTCGAGCTTCCTCCTGTCCTCCGTTATACTCCGTCATGGACTCCCTCGTGTTATTGTGAGCGATCGCGGTCGCCAGTTCGTGCCCGACGTAGTCGAAGAGCTGTTGCGTCTCTGTGCTTGCCAGTTTCGCCACGCGACACCGTATCATCCGCAGACAAATGGTCTCATCGAGCGCACTAACAGAACTTTGACCAACATGCTTTCGATGTACGTGGATTCCAGGCACAAAAATTGGGATGACATCTTGCCTTTTATCACATACGCCTACAACACCGCAAAGCATGAAACTACAGGCTACAGCTCTTTCTATCTTCTTTATGTTAGACCACCCCGCAACTTCCTTGACACCATTCTACCTTTTACTCCTCATGCGGACTCTTCTGTTGCCCAGACTCCCTGCCGCGCTGAGGAAGCACGCCGCATAGCTCAGCTCCGTACGTTGGCATCCCAGGACCACTCCAAGATCCGCTATGATGCACGACATAAGAATGTGTGATACGACAAATGGGACATTGTATGGCTTTGGACACCACTTCGCAAGCGCGGCCTGTGCCAGAAGTTTCTGGCTCATTACACCGGGCCTTTCGTCATCACCGATCGCCTCAGTGATCCTACTTGATTGCTCGCCTCGTGTCCAATGGCTACCGGTCTAAGAAGACGCAGCTTGCTCACGTCGCTCGCCTGAAACGCTGTCATCCACGTGACTCAAAGTGAACGTAACAGTTACTCGCCCAGCGGGCTTCCTTTGTGAAGGGAGGATTGTTACGCAAAAGCTACGGAAGGACAGACGAGGAGAACGAAGTGCGCTTGTCTTTGGAGCGGCTCGGTGTCGGCGCGGCAACCCTTTGCCCCTTTTCATCGATTCATCGTTAAATAAACGCACCCCATCGTAACAATATCATATACATGCACCAAAATTTGCATAAACTGCTGTGGCACACAACAGTTAAAAAATCACAGCATATCCACGAAGTGAATGATGATGAGTGGGCGAAGCACCGGGGGATCATTCGGGTAAACCACAGCTACGGACGAGAGATAAAGAGAGCGCGCGTCGGGAACGAGAGAGAAAGAGAGAGCGCGTCGGGAACGAACGCCCTTGTACACCGCAGCGCACCTAGCTACGGACGAGAAAGAAAGAGAGCGCGCGTCGGGAACGAGAGAAAGAGAACGCGCGTCGGGAACGAACGCCCTTGTGCACCGCAGCGCACCTAGCTACGGACGAGAGAGAAAAACGCCGGAAGCTGGCTTCCGGAACCGGAAGCGGAACCGGAAGTGGAACCGCAAGCGGAACCGGAAGCCCTAGCGTACGTCGCCAGGATTCTGTCTGCGAGCGCGCTCTGCCGCCGCCTTGCGCGTTCGCCGCTTTGCAGCCTTGTCCATCCGGCGACTCCGAGCGCCGGATGTACAAGTACCGCCATCTAGTGAACACTCCAAGAACTAAACGAGAGGTGGCTACATACAGAGGATGTACAGACCCACGGCTTAAGGAGCTTCGCCCCTAAAAGAAAAGTGTACAATCATAGTATTCTACCGGTGCTCACATATGGGGCAGAAACTTGCAGGTTAACAAAGAAGCTCGAGAACAAGCTGAGGACCACACAAAGAGCGATGGAACGAAAAATGTTAGGTCTAACATTAAGAGACAGGAAGAGAGCGGTGTGGATCAGAGAACAAACGAGGATAGCCGATATTCTAATTGACATTAAGCGGAAAAAATGGAGCTGGGCAGGCCATGTAATGCCTAGGATGGATAACCGTAGGACCATTAGGGTTACAGAATGGATATCAAGAGAAGGGAAGCGCAGTCGAGGACGGCAGAAAACTAGGTGGGGTGACAAAGTTAGGAAATTTGCAGGCGCAAGTTGGAATCAGCTAGCGCAAGACAGGAGTAATTGGAGATCACAGGGAGAGGCCTTCGTCTTGCAGTGGGCATAAATATAGGCTGATGATGAAGATGATATGATATATACTGGGTGTCTTAACTATTATGAACCAATATTTAAAAATATTCAATTGTCACGTAGCTGGAGAGAACCAAGGTAATTTTGTCTGACGTCGCTTGGAGATACTAAGTTTATTTTTTTTGCATTCCGCCTAATTACATAATTATTTTCATAATGAACAATCAACTTTTCTAATGCTATAATTAGATAAAAACTGTGAACGGGATAATTGCACAGGAACATGGAAAACTCCCGGTACAGCTTTCTGTTGCTCAATACGTGATACATAAAAGTGTTTTCCGAGCGTGAAAGAAACCGCGAATGCACGCGAAACTGCCTCCCGGCTGGCCGCTCGAGGCACTTTGCATGTATTCGTGGGCTTTTTTCACGCTCGGAAAAGCACTTCTACGCAGCGTGTATTCAGCAACAGAAAGCTGCATCGGGAGTCTTTCACGTTGCTCTACAATTTTCTCATTGACACTTTTAATCTAATTATATTATTTGAGAAGTTTATTAATTAATGAAGACTAAATATGTAATTAGGCGGAATGTAAGAACAATCTGAGTATCTCTAAGGGACGGCAAACAACATTACCTTGGTTCCGACCAGCTACGTGACATTTCCATATTTTTAAATATCTGTGCCCCCTGTGTAATACTGCTGTTTTCTTTGCTGATGTGTGCCTGATTTTCAAATTTGTTCCGTCCTGGCTACAGATTTTTTTTACAATGCGCGTGTGGTGTACATTACAGGCTTGCATGTTTTTATTCAACATTTTTGCCGTGTGGGAATGTATGAGAGCGTAAGCTTCTGGGATGCTTATCCCCTATTAAAATTATCGACCTGCTTCATGCACAATTTTTTTTTCGTATTGCGTCTTCGCAAAATAAAAAATACGCTTACATTTGCATAACCTCATATACAATTTAATAAAAGGAAAGTCACCTCTTTGTTAAGAACCTGCAAGAGTCACCCAGTCCTTAATGGACGAAAGCCATTAAAAAGGCATTTTCTGAGGTTTTCACCAGTAAACTGTATTAGTGATGCTGTAATCGAAGAAAGGACGCCTGCTTTTGTCCCGCCTAATAAATTCCCATTTGAAAGAGTTTTTACATAGCTGATGTGCAATGTCATCATAAGTTCTAGCCATGAACAAACAGCCACTTGCTCTATTCCGTTGCATATCGCGATCTTGCGCCGTTTCATTTCTTAATTTTTCTTAATTTATATCGTGGCCACAGTGAATTCGTGCAGCGATGCTTCAACGGTTTTGTGAGTGTGAATGGAAGCAGCGATACGGATGAAAAACCACATTTTGTGGTGCAGTCACTATTTTATTTTGATCGAGGGGTAGCACGCGGGCTAACGCTTTTATTTTTTTTATGCTTGGATGCACGGCTAGACCGGACGAAACAAATTGTGCCCGCGAGCGTAACTTGATTAGACTTTGAGTGCTGCCCGATCGACCTGTGTTCATGCCCTGCACAAGGAACCTTCATGTTAGCAAAGCATTAGGCCTGGTATGCTTATCCTTTAATCTGAAATACCGAATTTCCTTTGCGCTTTGAGTTTTACTCACTCCACCATGAACGACAATTTACGGGCTGCAGAGCAATGTCAAGCCGCCGGCGAAGCTAAGCTGGGATCACTGAACGCGGCGCCATCTATCCGCTTGCAGCAGAGCTACTCGGTGCGCCCGCGCGCTGCCGAGCATATTCTAGACTCGCGGGCGCGCACTGGGCTTCTTTGATTTTCCACTTCTGGCTACCCGCGGTACAGTGTACTAGAATGTTTTACAGTGGGTCGAGCGGAGGCGCATCCTATTGCGCGTCGCGTACCCGCTTTGGAAGAAAGTAGCGGCGGCGCTGTCGTCGCCCGCACTTGAAGCCAGTGTGCGCCGTTTATGTATCAGTGTTACCAGGTCGGTCGAGACGGCGTAGCCCAAAGCTAAAGAAATTGTAGCCCAAATGTAGCCAAACATAAAAAAGAGCCAAACATTTCGTAGCCAAATATAGCCATTTTTATTTGCAGTTTTATCTGAGTAAACATTTTCACATTTGACTACGGCAATCCTTTTTTGCACAACCCGTCGTAACAAAATGTTCGTGCCGCTGTGGACCACGACCCTTGACCTGAACAACAGCTACATCACGCTTGCACACAGAACACTTTTTGGTTGGCCACGAATTTCTCAAGTTCCAGCGAATCGCTGCAGAGGGCGAAATCACAGTGCTTTTATTTTAAGAAAGATAGTACTAACTGATTATTTCTAGTTATTTGCAGTAATATTAACTACGAACACTGCGCTTAGCTATCGTGAACGCAAAAAAAAAATGTTCAGCATCATCGACCTCTCAAGTGACCTCATCCTAAAGCGTAGAAAAAGTTCAGCTTTCCAGCGGTCTGCTACGGCGAGGCGCCCACGGCTTCCATTTTTATGAGCCAAAACAATTCTTTCGCGCTACGATACCTAGCGTTATTTGTCTGTTCGTGCTACTTGTTTTCTCGTTTTTTTTTTGTTATCTTTTTTCAATCAGCTTGGCCCGGGTTAGCTGGCACATGCTCTATATAGATCGGGTTGTTCGTTTCCGGGTTTTATATATAATTAAATCCAGGGGTAAAAATCGGGTGCTATTTTTCAAGATGATAATGGGGGAAAATTTGGGTTTTTTATGGAACTATTCTGAAATATTCAGTTTTTTTGTTTGAAATTACAAATTTACAAGTAATACATTACCTTATTTTTTTTTTTTTTCATAGGAGGGTATCACGAGCTCCTTAACGCGAACGCGTTAAACCTGGGGATCTGTTTCAAGCTGGTAATCGGGGGGACATCAGCGTTTTCCAGCGAATACTCCGAAGTTTGGCGTTTGTTTGGAAACTAATAAGTAATAATGACTGCAAAAAGCATCGATAACTTCTAGAAAATTAAACATTTCATTTACGAAAAGCTGCTCATCGATTTTTTACACATCCTAGTTAACATGCATTATCATCTGCATGCGCAACGTGTCGGTCTCCATCTGAGAGCTGTCCGATCTTTGAACGTATCTCAGCTGAGATTATGTTCTCCCGACATCACAGCTTCCATTAGCTAGACATAACGCAGTGACATGGTGAGTAACACGGTGAGTTACTAACTCAGAGTGAGGCGTGCTCGATGGGTGGTTGGTTGAGAGATGTGTAGCGTCCAGAGTGCTGTACGCAGCTTGTGAAATGAAGTCTATAGGTCACTGGTTAAGCCAATAGGATCTAACTTCGCTGTCCTGAGACAGGGTAGCTGGCGCGCGCGTGTGCACCGCAAACTCCGTGCAGCGTAAAAAAAGAAAGAAATGTACGTTGGTATGTGGTTTACGAATTCGGGGAGAAATCGGGTTTAACCCGATTCTACTGAAACATGTTCGTGGTGTAAAAACCAGGTAAGATCGGGTTTTACCGGGAAAAGAACAACCCTATAAATAGTGTCCATTTACATCAATTTGGCAGCCATCTTAGATCTCTAGCACGGCAAAAACATGCGTTAAAAAAAGTGACGGACAACATAACAGATGCCACTCACTGTCTGAATCGGTGTAAGTGAAGCTTTATATTACTGCGCAAAACGGCACACCAGTGTAAGAGGCGCGCAGTCGTTTTCAGCGACGAGCAACGTCCCGAATGTAACTCGCTCGAAATGGTAAAAGCAGCGACGGCGCACAAAGAGCAAAGGTAAACGACAAATTGATAACAGTGGTAATCCTGTGAAAACCGGTTAAAGTGAAAAAAGCAAACTATGTTGATGTGCTAGTAATAATTGCTGAGGGTCTACGGGCCAAAACCACGATATGAGGAAGCCATGACGCAGTGGAGGACTCCGGATTTATTTGGACCACCTGCGGTTCTTAACCCTTAATCTTAGTGCATGGGTATTCCTGCATTCCGCCTCCATCGAAATGCGGCCGCCGTGGCCGGGAATCAAACCTGCGTCTTCGAGCCAGCAGCATGACACCTCACCTGCTAATCACCCACACGGTTGGTGATGTTCTCGTGACGTGGTGCTCTGATGTCATCGTGGCAAACACGTTTCGATATTAGCACAACGAGTACCTGCATCTATGACGTTACGGCCAAGCCATGTATAAGAAAAAGCAGCAGACCCGCCTTTTAGTTTGGGGTTCTGCTCCCATTCTTTTTTATACTTTCTCGCATACTAGGCCCACTTCCCAATGGTTCGATTCTCCTTTCCGAGGAGGATCCGATCTTAAGTCCAACCTATCGAAATGAATCTTGAATGTAAGCACGAACAAAAATTCACCTCGCAGGAAAAGGAAAATATGGCAGTAAAGCTGAGAGCCTTGAGAAACGTGGAGCAGGTCGAAAGCTGTGCCCCGTGCGATACTTCACCCAGAACCCATGCCCTTGAACACACTGGAGCGTGTCGTCTACCCGTGCTTCACTTCTTTCATGTCGACGCCACGATTGCCCGACCTTATTTTGTTGCTTTCCCTTTCTGAGCTTTCTGAGCATAGCCATGTTAGTACAGTGTAGTGTAAAAAGCCCTCTACTGCCAGGCTCATCCCGATGCCCGGGGATCGTGTGTCCGACGATGAAGCGGGCTATAAGTTTAAGTCCATCAATTATCAAAGCCACCGGGTCGGACAATAGTGCAGCCAGCTCAGTCAGCTAAACGTAGCCTTCGAGATTCCTTCTACTCGATCAGAGCCACCTCTGGAGCGTGGATGAGAGCGCCACTTATAGCCCAAACAAAGCCAAGTCGCAGATTTTCCATAGCCCAAATATAGTCACATAGCCAATACGGCCAAGTCGACGCCAAATTTTTTTTTTTCTGTAGCCCAAATTGGCTATAGATAGCCAAACGTGGCAACACTGCAGTCACGTTCTGCACTGGTGTGCCGTTTTGCGCAGTAATCTAAAGCTTCACTTACACCGATTCAGACAGTGAGTGACATCTGTTGTCCGTCGCTTTTTTTAACGCATGTTTTTGCCGTGCTAGAGATCTAAGATGGCTGCCATATTGATGTAAATGGACACTATTCATAGGGTTGTTCGTTTGCGGGTAAAACCCGATCTGACCTGGTTTTTACACCCCGAACATGTTTCAGGAAAATCGGGTTAAACCCGATTTCTCCCCGAATTCGTAAACCACATACCAACGTATATTTCTTTCTTTTTTTACGCTGCACGGAGTTTGCGGTGCACACGCGCGCGCCAGCTACACTGTCTCAGGACAGCGAAGTTAGATCCTGTTGGCTTAACCATTGACCTATAGACTTCATTTCACAAGCTGCGTACAGCTACAGAGGCTAGAACGCTTTTCTAGTGTCCGGAGCGGCGGAGTATTGGTGTAACATTTCTCGATCCTGTGGGTAGGTGGCGCTGCCGCTCGCTGGCACGCGTTCAGCGCGGGCGCTTGTGCGCGCTATCCTGCCGTTCTACACCTCGGTAAATGCGCGTTGTTTCCTTCATTTCACTCTTGGCACGCTCCGCGGCCTTTTCATCAACGCGAATTTAGCTCAAAAGACTGCTGGCTTCGGCTGAAAAGTACGCGAATGTTGCTCGCTGGATCCGCGTACGTTGTAGCTTTGTTGGCCACGATTGAAGTTCTCGATCTTGCGCGAGAAATAGGTATCCTGCCTTGTACTTACGCTTTTTTATAGTGTCTCAAAATGAAAGCTTTCTCGGAGTTTCCGCGGCGCTAATTACGCACGCGCCCATATTGCCGACAACCTAAGGAAACAGCTTAAAGTGAAACTGGGCAAAACGTTACGACGCCTGATCTGCTAGCCGCGTACCTTTAGTCCCCCACCTTATGCTGAAGACAGCACTTTAAGAGCGTCAAAGTAATATTGAGAGAACACAGTGGGTCAGAAATCAGCACATGCAACATCTTTACTGTTTATTGTATAACTTTTCACAACACGAAACTAAAACACTGAACTCGTCTCGACACTCACTGGCACCGCCTCATCTTCAGAAGCTTTTGCTTTTGCCTCTGCAAATTCTAGATTTGTTGGAGGCTTTGGCGAGAAAATTCAGCCTCGTAAGAGCATAGAATTTAATGATGTTTGCTGTCACTTCCCGGCCGTGAACTTGGCAGCCAACCATCTTGAGTTCGTTGCCTTGAACAAAGCTAAGAAAACAGGTCATGCTCTCAGCATGCAGCTGGTTGCGGCTAAAAGAAACAGTAAATGCGTTCTCAAGTTCTGTCACAAGGCGTTAAAGTGGTTTCGATGGGTAAAGCAAGCCACCATGATCAAATGCTTGAGTTAGTGAAGCGTTACTATTCGACGTGGCCTGAACAGGAAGAATGCATAGCGATGATGCACACTCGAGACACGATATTTTCTTCATGGTCTTGCGTACAACGTAACCAGCTCCATAATAAATTAATCGGCTGTCACATAGTCCTTGTGACGAAGCAAGGAGCTGTGCTTCTCCATCATATCTGCTGCATCTGCTAAATTTCCTTCATCCAAAAGCCTGTCCACGAGTTACCAGCTTCTTGTGTAGATGCGTCAGACGGCTACTGATGAGCTCAGGCTGAGAATTTCCACCCCTGGGTGGTCTCGCTAAGCTGTAGAAGCGGAGGTTATTAATAATGATCAAGAACTGTCCTGGAGTCATTACATCCGAATGAATGACGAACAATCTCAAAGACGTTCTCTACTTTGTCCTGACTGAGGTTCGCAGTAAGCAAGTACTTATACTGAAGCTTGGAAGTGGCATAATCCAAAAGAGACAGCGTACTTTTTAGTGTTACACGAAGTCCCAGGGCAGTCCCTGAACTCAGAAAACCACCACCATGTTTTGCTGCATGCCCCTCCCATTCGCTTAAAAACATAATAAACTCTTCCAAGAACTCTGCACTTTTCGAGTCTGGTCGAAGACCTTTGAGTGGTATTCGTGACGACATGATGAAAACCAACTTCTCCATAAGCCTTACAAAGTGCTCTGTAGGCTCGACTATACCGAACGTTTCCTGCAGATCACTCTTGTAGAAAAAAAAGTCCTTTTAGGACCTCCTCGCTGAACAGCTGGAATGCCAGGTTGACGCGCATTTTTTCAAAAGCATTTGGCTCGACATGTGCTTGTGTTATATGTGGCATCACTTTCAGTGTGATGGCCCCTCTGTCATTTTTCCAAGCCTCCTTGATAGGACTGACATGGACGTGGCCTTGTGGGATCTGTAATCCTTTGGAAACAAAGGCATTCCTCACGCACTTAACACGGTGTGGAAAGTCAGAAATCATGTGCAGGTGTCTTGCAGAATCAACAGGATGGGGAGTATTGCATATGATTTCCACCGATGACGCTGCAACCAGTGAGAAAATTATTTAAGCTAATGCAGGCAAGAAAAACATCCATAGTTTTACGAAGATGTACAGAATGAGGCAACTTACCCTTTATTCCATGCAACATCCAAAGACTTCTGTTCCATGGCGCACCGTCGCTTGTCCAATAATCAACACGAAGACCTGATTTTTAGGCAAGTATCGTCGCTTCAAGAAGTAATTTTGAAAGTAGAGAGGCCTTCACGTTGCCTTTGGAAGAAAACACACCAAGTATTTGGGTCCATCCGCCTGTAAAGAAGACGAAGCAATTATTGCGGTGTTTTGGACAAAGGAAGGCTCTTTGTTTCATATTTGCGAAATTGAAAAGTGGACAGAAACCAAATTCTTGTTCTTTGTAAGCCACACGTGGCATTGGTGGAGTACAGTTAACAGAAACAACCCACCTTGGAAAGGCTGAAACATTATGATGAGTCCGTGGTCGCTCAGAGAAGTCTTGTCTTCTAGTTCAGTGAAGTTTCCAAGGTCTACAAAGCCACTCAATTCTCCAGACGCTTTCACTGCAATATTCTCGGATAGTTTCAGTTCATCAAAAACAAGGCCCCCATGGAGACTGAACTCATCCATGTCCTTTGTTTTTTGCTCCAGGGCTGAAAACACCTTGGGGTTGAAACCGAATATGCTTTTAAATCCCTGCAAGTGCTTGTCCAAACAAGTATTGCTTGGTAGTGCCATGATTTCATGCTTTCTTATATGTTCATATAGCTGCGGGCTCTTCATCCGCATCAGGATGCATTCCAGAACCCACAGCTTGTCGTAAGCCATGCCACGGCTCGACTTTCTTGACGCGGCTTTGAAACAGGTTCGTACAGCCAACCGCTGTTTTGGCGGCAGTTCGCAAATTTTTTGCTGGAAAGCCGTATCGGCCACAGACTGATTCACAAGCCGCAGTCTTCTTGGGCTTTTGCGAGCTTTCTCCTAGTTCGCAACAGCTGAACAGATTGCCTGGCAGCTCGTTGCCGCAATCTTGGTTTGGGATTCTGCTTCTGTCGGCGCATCTGATTAGCTTCCTGGTGTACTTGCAACGCAAACACTGTTTCCCTTCAGCTGTTGTGACCGAGCATGCGTGCGAGTAGTACGATTCACCAAACTTCGTACACTGACCGGTCTTGGTGGGCTCCATACCACACCCAGGGCACAGAAACAGCGCGTCAGCTTTCTTTAACGCCGCGAGCGCATCACTTTCAGTGGCCACGAAAAATTCAACAACCTTGACGTTGCGGCAGTATATGCGGCACAACGATGTTCCAGCCTGTTCCTGCGTCGTTTCCGAGCACACTGCGAATCTGACGTGCTTGTGAACGAGCACATCTCTGCATTTTTCCCCACGAATGTGCCATCCGAATCAAAGTTCCCCAGGCTCATTAGACAGCACAATTATGGTGCAAAAAGCTGACGGCACTGAAACATTGCTGAACGGGTGAGCAGAAGTCTCCGACGCTGATTGTACATCAACACTCTCGGTGAGTTCCCAGTCGGGCATACCTTCATCTAAAGCCATGCGCTTCGGTGGTGGGGCATAGTGGTCAGGTCTCTCTCTTTCCTTCTTTTTGGAACGTGCTTTGTGAAATACAAAGGTGCACCTGAAAATATGGTCGGCACAGCGTCATTGGTAAGCGCTGGCCGTTCGCGTTCAAGCTCCACAACCTCTCCATTGATGACATGCTTGAATGTTCTCTGTATGTAGCGTTCATCAAAATGACGGGAACACACCACACATGTATTGTCAAGTACCTTGTCGTCTCGTTTGATGTCTCTAGCAGTGTTGCCAGGTTTGGCTATATATAGCCAAATTGGGCTACGGGAAAAATTTTTTGGCGTCGACTTGGACGAGTTGGCTATGTGGCTATATTTGGGCTACTGAAAATCTGCGACTTGGCTGTGCTTGGGCCATAAGTGGCGCCCTAATCCACGCTCCAGAGGTGGCTCTGATCGGGTAGAAGCAAATCTCGAAGGCTGTGTTTAGCTGGCCGAGCCGGCCGCGTGGCTGTGCGTGTGTGCGTGCGTGAAATCACTCCCCCCCTCCCCCCCCACCCCCCTTCCCTCGCTGCGCCGTTGTCTGAGCTGCATGGTGGCTTGAATCTTTGATCTTTGATGCACTTAAACTTACACCCTGCTTGACCGTTAGGCACCCGATCCCCGGGCATCGGGATGAACCTGGAAGTAGTGGGTTTTTCACAGTACACTGTACTAACATGGCTATGCTCGGGAAGGGAGAGCAGTAACATAGGGTCCAGGCCGTCGGGCGAACGTGGCGCCGACATGAAAGAAGGGAAGCACTGGCGGACGACACGCTCCAGTGTGTTCATGGCCATGTCTTCCGGATGAAGTATCGCACCAGGCACAGCTTTCGACCTACTCCACGTTTCTGGCGCGAAGATTTACTGGGATTTTCCTTTTCCTGATAGATGAATTTTTCTTCGTGCTTAGATTCGAGATTCATTTCGATAGGTTGGACGTAAGATCGGCCCTCTTCAGGGAGGAGAATCCAAATATGGGGAAGTGGGCCAGGTATGCGAGAACGTATAAAAAAGAATGGGAGCAAGACCCCGAGCCAAAAGTGGGCTCTGGTGCATTTAGTTTGCCCGTAACGTCATGGATGCAGATACTCATGCTGCTAATATCAAAACATGTTTCCCACGATGACATCAGTGCACTACGTCACATGAACTTCACCCACCGTGTTAGCCTAACTTGTGAGGTGTCGTGCTGCTGGCTCGAGGACGCGGGTTTGATTCCCGGCCATGTAGAGTTTTAGAATAGGGCCCTTAAAGGTATTGGGGCCCCAAAGAAATAGCGTCGAAGCCACTGCGCATGTGCAAGACGGGAACTGTGTTGGGGTTTTGCGTCGGGCACGCTATTTCATCGATTTAGCGGGAGCCCCAAAAGCTGCCCCTAAAGCTTTCGTCAACAAACATGGCAGCGCCCATCGATGCGAAGGCTCTAATTTAGCACAAAACTGGGCTCGATTCATGGTAATGCCTGAAGTTCGTAAGCTAGAAGAAGTGATTGCGGTTATCGCTTTCTCTCAACTAACATGTGTAATGAAGATTGATTCATTATACGCTGCTGATTCCGAATTCAATTGTCGATCTCATGGTTCGTAGGCCTATCACGGATTGACTTGGCTGGGTGAGGGTGTGTAAAGTTGGTTACTCAAAACTAAGCACAACAAGTTGCATGCTGCTAATAGAATAAGTTCTAAATTTTAATTAAAGGTGAAAACATGAAAGTCTAAATTACTTTTCTTATCATAAAATTGTGTATTTTATTTTAATATTTATAACAGCTTTTCTTTGACGCCGTAGTGACTCTGCAAACGCAACATGCTTTCCGCAAATGAAAAACGCCTATTCCGAAACTCTTCATTCCTGCATGCCTCAATGATAACACCCCCAAAGCTCTTTGGGGCCCCGAACTTTAGGGACCCCTATTCTAAAACTTTATTAGCCATCAACATGGTTTGCTTTTTCACAGTAACCGGTTTTCACAGCATAACCACTGTAAACAATTTGTTGTTTACCTTTGCTCTTTGTGTGCCGTCGCGGCTTTTACCATTTCGAGCGAGTTCGGGACGTGCTCGTCGCCGAAAACGACTGCACGCTTCTTACACTGGTGTGCCGGTTTGCACAGTAATCTTTTAAAGCTCCGCTTATATCGATTCAGACAGTGAGTGGCATCGCTTGCCTGCCCCTTTTCTTAACGCATGTTCTTGGCATGCTCGAGACACAAGCTGGCGGCCAGGTTGATGTAAATTGACACTATATAGGTAGTGTGTGTCCCCGCTAATCCGGGCCAAGCTAATTGAAAAACAAGAACAAGAAAATGAGAAAACAAGATTGGACGATGAGACAAATAACGCGAGGTATCGTAGCGCGAAAGACTTGTTTTAGCTCATTAAAAAAGAAGCCGTGAACATGTCGCCATTGCAGATCGCTGGACAGCTGAACTTCTACGCCGTAGGCAGAGATAACGTGAGAGATCGATGACGCTGAACATTATTTTGTGTTCACGACAGCTAAAAAGCAGAGTTCGTAGTTAATATTGCTGTAAATAACTAAAAATAATACCTTAGTACTATCTGTCATAAAATAAAAGCACTGATTTCGCCCTCTGCAGCGATTCGCTGGAACTTAGCTTCCGGGGCCAACCAAAAAGTGTTCTGTGCAAGCATGATGTCACTGTTGTTGATGTAAAGGGCCGACCGTCACGACGGCACGGACATTTTGTTACGACAGGTTGTGCAAAAAAGAATAGCCGTAGTCGAATGTGAAAATGCGTACACAAATAAAATTGCAAGTAAAAATGGCTATATTTGGCTACGAAATATTTTGCACTTTTTTTCTGTTTGGCTACATTTGGGCTACAACATCTCTAGCTTTTGGCTACGCCGCCTCGTCGGACCTGGCAACACTGGTGTCTAGACCATTCCTGCAAACGAACAGGATCTGTAGGAGCTCGAAACAATGACACTTTTACCTCCGACGACTTGTATCCACCCTTGCAGGGCGGCACAAAGCACGTGCTACCCTTACGGGCAGGCATGGTCACACATCCGACGAGAAAGGTGAACGCCGACAATATATGATGTTTGCAGCTCCTTCATAAGTGAACACAGCATCAGGACGAAGTAGTTTGAAACCGTGCAAGCTCAGCACACGCACAAATATACCGCATACACCTCGCTACCGCGCCTGACAGACCTGACCGCGCACGAACTTGCCAGCAGGCCAGTGGGCTGCAAAGCTATCTGGCGGACAGATCCGAACACTTTTCACTGCACCCGTGAAGGGCGCCGCCCGCTCACAACACTAGAAAAAAGTTCCAGCCTCTCTAGTACAGCACTCTGGACGCTACACATCTCTCAACCAACCACCCAACGAGCACGCCTCACTCTGAGTTAGTAACTCACCGTGTTACCCACCATGTCACAGCGTTATGTCTAGCTAATGGAAGCTGTGATGTCGGGAGAACATAATCTCAGCTGAGATACGTTCAACTGCAGTGTGATAAACGTAAGACCTAGGTTTTACGTTTATCAGCTCGAGCATTACTATCACCTCCTGGAACACAGTTGATTCCGGTGCTAACAGTGATCATCTACCTGTAATTTTTGTTGAGGTAATCACGTGCGCACTTTTGCAAATTATTCCAAATTTTTAAATGCGTTAAAATTAGCTTTAAACGCTCAGGAAGGCATTGAGCGGGATATTAAGACAATGAGCATTTGTTCAATACTAAAACAAACATAAAAAAGTCTCAATTTGTCGTACCATCTACTAAGGGTGCTTCATATTGCATCCTGGTGGAATTCTGACGGTGAGCGAGAGTTTAGACGTCGAAAAGCTGCAAGTAAATACTTTTATATAACCATTGCCCAGTAAATTGGGCTGATTATACGTATGTAGCTGCTACATTTAAGCGAACAGTCTCAAAAGGTAAGGGCGATTATGATTCAAAACACTACACATACCTTTCTAATTCTAGTAATAACAAAGCTCTGTTTAATTTTTTTCGATCCCGTAAAGTTATACCGGCCCCAGTCATTATCGACACAGTCGTTCTATCAACAAAAGATTTATCAGACTGACTTGAGAAAATTGCTAAAGGTGTAGCGCAACGATTTACGCATAAGTTGCCGACAGGACTATCAAACCTCCCTTGGGAGACGACTTTGTGGAAGTCACATTGACAGAGCTCGAAAACATTATTAGATTATTACCGGCGTCAGCCGCAGGTCCAGATGGAATTACAACACGAATGCTAAAAGCTTTGTTTGAATGTGCGCCTCAAGACCTACTAAATACTGTAAACTTTTCTCTAAAAGATTCCTGGATTCCAAGAGAGTGGAGGGTACATAAAATTATTCCACTGTTAAAGAAAAAAGCAGCTGGACTTAACCTAGACAACATAAGGCCAATTTCTCTTACTTCCAATGTCGTAAAATTATTAAAAACGATTGTACATGGGCGCATAACAAATTCTATGCTGGACGATATAATTCTCAGTCCTTGTCAGATTCTATTTCGTCCCGGACACTCGATATGGTGGGCCCATGTTGATCTAGAGAGCCGCATTAAACTCGCTCGTCGCAAACGAGAGTATGCAGCTTTGGTGACGCTGGATATAGCAAAAGCATACGGCACTGCAGAATACCTTATTCTATTCAATAAACTTAAGTCTACGAATTTACCGAAGTATAATACCGCATGGATATATGAATTTATCAGAGATAGAGAATTTTATTGTTATAAACGTGGCATTCGGACTTCTAAATACAAGCAAACAAAAGGTGTACCACAGGGTGCCGTTCTTTCACCAATTTTGTTTAACATTTTGCTAAACACAATTCCTTTGTCCAGGGAAGTAAACGTTTATGTTTATGCGGACGATATCGCATTTTTTACATCTGCAACTAATGTACACTCACTGCATCAGGCGTTGCAGAATCACCTAGGAAGGCTTGAGGCATGCCTAGATGAGTCATGTATGTCATTAAATGTTAATAAAAGTGCTGTACCTGTTTTCCCGTCAACTGCACCAGTGCGTATATCCCTCCAATATCACCAGGAAACCATTCCCAAGTTGCAAGTCGACTCGGTGAAATACCTTGGTGTCATATACTATGGCAAGCTCGTCTGGCGCACTCACATTGAACATATCACTGCAAAGGCAGAACTTGCTCCACTGGCTCAGTCACCGTCGCACTGGACTACGCAGGGATATTTTACTGATGATATATAACAAGTATATTCGGCCCATATTCGAATTCGGTTGCGTGTTATTTTCTGCTGGTCCCGCCTATAAAATTAACGTCTGATACTATTAGTTACTTATTAGATACTTTCTTTCAATGGCATATATAAACTATTACAAAACGTTGACGAAAATAAAGCAACAGGACCAGATGGTATCTCTCCAAGGGTTTTGAAACCTTGTTCTGAGGCAGTTATCTTTATGTTATATATAAAAAATCACTAGCTGAAGGCAGGCTTCCCGATGACTGGAAGGTTGCTAACGTTGTCCCTGTTTTTAAAAGTGGCTCTAAATTAGAAGTGTCGAATTACAGACCTATTTCCCTGACATCGATTTGTTGTAAACTACTTGAGCATGTTCTATGTTCCGCCTTAATGAATCACCTGACTTCTGTTGGATTTTTCAATCCCAGACAACACGGCTTTCGAAAAGGATTTTCATGTACAACCCAATTAATTGAATTCTATCACGATATAGCGTCGGCTTTGGACAACAGAGGACAGATTGATTGTTTACTTTTAGATTTCCAAAAAGCGTTTGATACGGTATCACATTCAGTTTTAAGACAAAAGTTGCAGAATTTAAACATTGACAAAGCCGTTTGCAGATGGATTACGGATTACTTAACATCAAGAAAACAGAGGGTGGTTTTAGGTGGATCATGTTCATGTTTAGTTTCTGTCACTTCAGGGGTACCACAGGGTTCTGCATTGGGCCCACTTCTTTTCCTTGCGTTCATAAATGATATTTCGGGTGTAATCAAGAGTAACATTAGAATGTTTGCCGATGATTGCATATTGTTAACTAATTTGATTGACCAAACGGATTCCACACAGCTTCAGGAAGATCTTAATCACGTAGAGGCATGGTGTAAAAATAATGGCATGGTACTAAACAGCAATAAGTGTGTTCACGTCAGCTTTACTAAAAGGGTCAATAGGCTAACGAATCAGTACGTCTTAAACAATGAAGTAATTAGGAAGGAGAACAAATACAAGTATTTGGGCGTTACGTTTTCTGAAGAAGGGACTTGGTCTGAACAAATCAACAGTGTTGTTAGCAGGGCATGCAGGAAAAGCCCTTGGCTTTCTGCAACGAAACCTTAAACATGTGACTAAAGAAGTTAAACAGACCGCATACCATGCCTATGTCAGACCTATACTGGAATATGCCTGTCCTGTGTGGGACCCGTTTCACAAGGTACATATTCATGCACTTGAACGTATTCAGTCTATTGCAGCCAGATTTGTTCTGGGGAAGTATGATCGGTACGAAAGTTCTAGAGCCATGACAAAAGAACTTAATTGGCAATCTTTAAAAGAGCGAAGGCGTAATCTTAGACTTAAGTTTTTTTATTCAATTTATAACAAGTAAACGGGAATTAATGCTTCAGATTATCTACGACCGGCGCATTATCAGTCCTCCCGTTTGGATCACAAATTTAAAGTTCGGCCATACACGCCCAGGACCGATTTGTAGAAAAATTAATTCTACCCCAAAACGATTTCTGAATGGAATTTGTTGCCACCAGATTTGGTTGGCCGCAAGACTGCGGATTTATTTTATGAATGTTTGTGCCCCCCGCAATAATGCCAACAAGGGCGCTGCGGGTAATGTCAAATAAAAAAAATAAAAAGAAAGAAAATCTGTACAATTATGTCTTGCGCTACCTAGATTCGTTGCCAACATTGTGTTATATAAGGAAGCTAATATACCCACTCTAGATTGTAGATTCCGCATGCGGCGCAGACTTTTTAACCCTTTCATTCCTGAATTTTTTAAACGCGCAGAATATTTTTCTTCATAATTTTTTACTAATTTACTAATGCCTAAGAAACACAAAAATATTTATTATATTCGGAGTATCACACCAGTATAAGATATGGCGTCATGTCCTATATATAGGACACCAGGGCTTAGTGGTTCTAGAGAGCAATATGACGTATTTCGAAGTTGCATATTATTGTAAGCAGTATCACACATTTAAATGTAGAAAAACTTGCAGAATGACAATTTGACAATGGTTCCTGTGCATCAGATGCCTCAAAAATATTATTCGTGCTCGTTATACACGGCTCATTATTGTACTTGAATGGCTTCTGTCTACTTGATAGTCGCTTTGTCAGACGTATTTCGGTCATAGATGGCCAATTATTCGTCTTCCATTCTGTACAGCAATTACTGCTCCCCAAGCCTCCAAAAGCAAACTGTATATTCTGCTTCTCATCGTCATCCTCTTCTACCTCCAACACGCAGACTTCCTTCATAACTGCACTTGAATGGCCTCGATCTACTTGATAGTCGCTTTGTCGGAATATATTTTCCTCATAGATGGCCAATTTTTCGTCTACTGTGCACGAATTACTGCTGCCCAAGCCTGCAGCAGCAAACTGTGCGTAGCGCCAACTGACGCCGCAACGCGGCGACGCTAATGTCGGCACTCTCAACCAGCGCCTTGATGCTGGCTGCCAAAGACGACGAAAATAAAGATGGGTGGCGCGTGCTCGATGCGTAACACCAGGGCCGAAAGGGTTAAAGAATTTATGAATTTTCAAGGAGACGTACACAATACATATTTTTCACTGAACCGTCTGAGTTCTTTCTTGAACATGTCGTGGTCACGATTACATAGTCCTTAGATAATATTTGTGCACGCACAGTTACAACATTTAAATGTGTCAATACGTCAAGTTTGCCATTCTAATAATGCCTCAAAATTGAATTCGAGGACATATTTCCAAATCACGCTAAACTATTGCCTAGCAGACATTTAAATAATATATTCAAAGACCACCTAAACCAGCTAGCTACTGACAACATAAAAGCTACCGACGCTTCACTGTGCAATAAGAAAGCAGGAGTGGGGATCTTCTCTGAACCTCTTCAATGGTCTTACTGTCTTTGCCTTCCCGACTTCACAACCATTTTTTAGGCATAACTAATAGCGATTATATTAGCACTACGAAAGATTCCGCAAAACGATTATTTAGCTGTTATTGTGACTGACTGTCTGTATGCACAACACTTACAGCCTCGTCAAATTCAATAATTTTGCGAACATTTTGTTCAATGGTTCCTTCGTACTTGCGGCAAGTATATTGCTTTGGTTGACGGGACATCGTGGTTTGCACTTGAATGAAATGGCTGATTCACTCGCACGAGCATCATTTCTGTCATATCTGTTTTGCCGACATCAGCTTTTGTCACCGCTGGTAGGTAAAGAAATTTCTCTACATCGCAAAATTCCGCAAAATCTTTTTGAACATCACCTTCTTTGCTATTTTGATTTCTATTTGATTTGAAATCTATTTGATTTCCACCATCTTTGCGTCCCTAGGAATAATAATTGGTGTACTTCAAGGCAATTGGAATTTTCTATAACAAAACTGAGATGCCGTATACCGCCTCTAAATTTTTACTTACACAGGTCTAGTCTCGCTGGGTCCCCTCTATGTTCTTTTTGCAATGAATCCGAATCCATTCAGCATTTTTTTCCTCTCGTGCTGCTTATTTTTAAGAGAATGAAAACTCTTAGAAATTTCTTTTCGAAAACTTGGCCTATTATTAACCTCTCCAACCATTCTCTCCTTCTGGGCGACTTCACTGGGACACAGCCACAGAGATGCTTTTCTTGCAGTGTACAATTTCATTGGAGATACGAGTACCTTGCTGAATTTCTAGAAATCTGAATTATTCCGATTATTTCACTTCTTTATGTCAAAATTATTTTATCTAAAAATTCTTAATAGTATTTTTCTAACGACTGCTATGCAGAATTAGATTTTGTTAAATTTCTCATAAACATAGTGGAAACCGCCTGCTTCTTGGCCAATCCCCCGTAGTGGGTATACGAGCCAAAGTTAGGGAGACAAGGAAGGAAGGAAAGAGTGGAGAAGGAAAGGCAGGGAAGTTCACGAGTTTAGCACAATACAAGACACTGCGCTAGTGGTTTCGATAACAATGAAGATATTTTCGCAACGTGAGACAGCTTCTTACTGACCTCATAGAGTGCTTTGGCGATTCCGCCACCAAAAAGGAAGCGGGCGGAGCAGCCAGTGCTTCAACGTGCTCAAGTCCCAGGTGAGACCTGTACTACCTACATAGAGGCGATCCTGAAGCTTTGTAAAACAGTGAATCCTCGAACGTCCGAAGAGGACAAAGTTGGGCAGCTTCTCAATGGCCTAGCCGACGATGTTTACAATTACTTAATCGGAGAGTCTCGCCTCCCTCGCCGACCTCATCAAGCATTGCCGCACATTTGAGGCCTTGAAGCTGCGCCGTATCACGCCAGAGTTCGGGAGGTTGGTGGAATGTCACAACGGTTGCAAGCGTTGACGACAACTACAGTTTTCAATGTGACCTTGCGGCAACTATAAGGCGAATTGTCCGCGAAGAACTTGAACGACACACCAAAAGGGCGGATGTCGAACAGCTTGGTTGCGCTTCCAACCAACCTCGAGAACATGCTGTATCCGCAGTGTCTGCCAGGCCAAACGCTGCAGACTGTCGAGTCGATCAGCTGCGACACCACCGACGTTCCTTTCCCGACGGCATGACGCACGATCAACGTACTCGTAGAGCTGCTACCGCGAATCGTCATTCGGAAGATCGCGTTTATTATTCGGAGCGTCCCAGGGTTGACCCCGAGGCTCACAACGTCGGTCGCGCATCGTCTTCACTACAGCTGTGCTGCCTTAGGACACATTGCTCGCTTTGGTCGCCCTCACCGACAGACAACATATGGCCCAACATCAGCTTGCCTAATTTTCAACGTGACAGTTATGACATCCATTGGCCCACAGACCCTGGTACTGCAAACACCACAGGCGTGCCACTCAGGAATACTTTCCGTCAATATAGCAGGAGTATTTCGCGAGCTTCAGACGTCACCACCTGACGCCACCAACCAGTCGCCAACGCCCTTCACCGTCACCACGGCGGCGTTCTAAGTCACCACCCCCTGTAAAGGCGGTGGTGACTTAGAACGTCGCCGCTCTTTCCTTTTCGAAGGAAAGAGCAGGCTTCGTCGTCGGGGACGGACAAGCCTTGATACCAAGAGACAATACGTCAGCTCATCTTCAGGGTTTCATTTCTTCCTTTTGTCCATGCACCGAATTTCGCGTGCCACGCGCACTCCTTCAAACCTCTTTCTCGTCGGCTTCTATGCGCCGCACCGTGTAGCAGACGACGCTATCACTATACTTGAAACGGGCGTTTCAACACTCCCGGCGCGAGATGTGCTAAGGGCACATTTCTAAAGGATACAAGTGATTCACTGGTCGCGAGACTACCTGGCCTTATGACAATTTTAAGAGACTGGCACGAACCACCACATCAGAGCGCGTTCTGGCGAAAACTTCCATGACATGCCATGTAAACAAAATAGTCTCCAACTGCACTGCTTCGTAAGAGTTCATATAACGCACGAAGCTCTCGCGAAGCACGCTTAAGGCATAACGCATTGTCAGAATAGACAACACGGGGTTAGCCGCGGGGAGAGCTGAATTGGCGAAAAGCTTCTAGAAAGCATTCACTGTTAGCACGTGTTCCAAGCTCTAGATGAATGACTCGTACTACGGCACACGTAAAGATGACAGCATGGGCTTTTGCATGGGTGCAAAAGGTGTCACATTGTGCTTAATCTTAGTGGCGTTACCGATGATTATGATGTTCTAACAGTAGAAAATCGAAATCAAATAATTTCAGTGGTATACCGCCCACTTTGTGCAGTGGTGATTTTAATATCAACATTCTTGACCATAACGCTACTGTACATGATTTCAACATGAAGATTGTCTCCTGTGGATTTGTGAATTTAATAGAAACAGCAACACGTGTCACATGTGCTACTGCGTCGGCACTAGATCTAATAATTATGAATATTGAAACAAGTGTGTTCTCTTCTGGTACAATCGCTTCTGATGTGAGCGATCACTGTCCGGTATTTGTCGTCTCTCGGAATGAGCATGCTAAGCGAAACAATGTGAGTCTATTACTGTGCAGCGTATCACAGATGCCTCTTTGGAAGCATTATGAACTTCGATTGGTCCTGTGTGCTGCAGAAAACTGATGTCAATGATGCGTACGACCTTTTTTTTCACCATTTCCTTCGTTTAAAAAAAATTAAATTATGGGGTTTTACGTGCCAAAACCAGTTCTGATTATGAGGCACGCCGTAGTGGGGGACTCCGGAAATTTGGACCACCTGGGGTTCTTTAACGTGCACCTAAATCTAAGTACACGGGTGTTTTCGCATTTCGCCCCCATCGAAATGCGGCCGCCGTGACCGGGATTCGATCCCGCGACCTCGTGCTCAGCAGCCCAACACCATAGCCACTGAGCAACCGCGGCGGGTTTCCTTCGTTTCTATTCGAAGCACTTTCCACTCGAAACGTACACAAAAAAATACGAAAAAGATAAGAAAACCATGGGTAACAAGAGAACTTTTCAAAATGATAAAGGACAGAAATCGTCTTTATCAAACGTTCCTTCAAACACGTGCAGAGGATACGCTCCTTCACTTTAAAAAGTTAAGAAACCGATTAAACTCTGAGCTACCGCAAGCTAAAGCATCATATTATCAGGAGCTCTTTTCTAGCGTTAGTTCAAGGAGACCAGATATTGCCTGGAAAGTTTTAAACAATGTCCTAGGTCGCCGTGCGAATAACTCTATCACAAAATCTATGCTAGTAAATGGCAACTAAATAAAAGGGAGTGCACTGGCAGAATATTTTAACAAACATTTTATTAATAACATTTCTTCATCTCAAGACCTTAGGGACACTACAATCTCCACTTATCCTAGTCAGCTTAGTCAGACTATATTTTTCGAGCCTACTGATGCAAATGAAGTTCATAACGTGTGCATGGGAATTAGTAAGAGCAAAACCTTAGATATCAACGGCATGCAGATAAAACCATTGAAATACGTGTTACCTATAATTTGTCCCTTGATTTCACACATCTACAATCTTGCATTTGAGTGCGGGGTTTTTCCCAACGCAATGAAAACTGCAAAAGTATCCGTCATTTTTAAAGGGGGCGACCGACATGTACCAGCAAATTATAGGCCAATTTCAGTACTCCCTGTGTTTTCCAAAGGTCTGGAAAAAGTCATTTCTTCAAGAATAAGTAAGTTTATTGACAAACATAAGGTACTATCCGAGTCACAATTTGGTTTCAGAACAGGTGAATCTACACAAACAGCGTTATTAACAATGAAGGAAATTATTTTGAGAAATATTAATGAGAACTTGTATACGGTGGGGCTTTTCCTTGATTTTAGTAAAGCTTTTGACTGCTTAAATCATATTGACACGTATACATGTTTATCTTTCGCCGATGGCAGCTTTCCACCAGCTAACAAATGTTAAACGTTATCACTCGGCGCAGGACGCGCCTGTATCGGAAGTTCATACAACGTTATCGCTGCTTCTTTCCGTTGCCTGTTTTCACCGACGCTTATGTTATCTGATTGTATGAGCGACGCGAATTGTCTAGAACTTTCTGGAAGACACGCGCGTACCAGGGATTATTCTGGAACCTTCGATGACTCAGGTATAAAAGCCGACGCGTTTTGCCGCTGATCAGATTTTCGACGATCGCCGACTGTGTTCGCCGCTATCGTTGTGCTTTGAGTGTAGCTTGCTTTTGTGGGCACAGGTTCGCCCAATAAACAACCAGTTTTCGTCATACACAGTTTTGCGACTGTTTTATTTACCGTCACTACTACGCGACATCTGGTGGAGGTGCTAGTTCGTTCATGCACCGAATGCCCCCGCAAAGCCGCGACCCAAGCCCGAAACCGGAGGACGAGACCAACGTCGCCAAGGACCAGAGAGCTAGCCGTAGGCAGCAAGGACTTGTGCCGGAGTTCGGACTTCTTCCCGAAAATACCACCGCAATCAAGGCCAAGTCAACGACCAGAATGGCAGCACCAGCGTCCCCCATCCTGCTGCAGCAACCTCAGGAGCCACCGACTTTTCGTCGATCATCGGCTGAAGACCCTGAAACATGGCTGGAGACATACGAGAGGACCGCGACGTTCAACAAATGGAGCGACGACGACAAGCTGCGCCATGTTTATTTTTCATTGGATGATGCTGCCCGGACCTGGTTTGAGAACAGAGAGACCACCCTGGTGACGTGGGACCTATTTCGTGAGAACTTCGTGAGGACCTTCACGAATGTCGTGCGAAAAGAAAGGGCCTAAGTTTTATTAGAAACCAGAGTGCAATTGCCGAACGAGAACATCGCGATCTTCACGGAGGAGATGACTCGCGTCTTCCGCCACGCCGACCCCAATATGTCTAAGGAAAAGAAAGTTCGGTTCTTGATGCGGGGTGTCAAAGAGCAAATATTCGCCGGATTGATGCGCAACCCACCCAAAAGTGTCGCCGAATTTCTTTCCGAGGCCCCAACGATCGAGAAGACGCTTGAAATGCGCGCCAGGCAATACAACCGCCGTGCCCTGACCAACTACGCCGATGCTCAAGCACTATACGCCGACGACCTGCGCGAGACCATCCGAGCCGTCGTTCGCGAGGAGCTGCAGAAGCTCTTTCCCGGGTCGCAGCCTCAAGTGGCATCTATCGCCGACGTCGTCAAAGAAGAAGTTCAGCGCTCACTTTGAGATCCCGATGTGCAGCCGCAATCACCACAACCCCAGCCGGAAGCGCTGACCTACGCCGCCGTTGCCCGTCGTCACGGTCGCGCCAGGGCGCCGTAACGCCGCAGTTCCGTCGTCCACCGCCGCCGCCGCCGCCGCCGCCGCCAGCACGCCCGCCCGTCGCCCAGCGTAGCTACCCAAGAAAGACAGACATTTGGCGCGCCCCCGACCACCGCCCGCTCTGCTATCACTGCGGGGAAGCCGGCCATGTCTACCGCCGATGCCCATACCGCGAGATGGGCCTACGAGGGATCGCCTTCAACGCGCCGCGTCCACAGCTTGGCGAGCGACCACGTGACATCGCCGACTACCTCGCCGGAGCCCAGTGGCAACCACGACGACCCTCACGCTCGCCGTCACCAGGCCGCTACATCTCGCCGCATCGCCGTCAGTACACCGGTCCCACCCGGGGCCGATCTCCGAGCCCTTACCCGGGAAACTAAAGGCAGCAACCGATGGAGGTGCGGTTGCTGTACGACGCAATGCCGAAGATCCTCCGCCGCCGCCGACGACGACGATTCGCGAATCATCACGACGAGATATCAGCATGCCGCCTAGCAACAGCCTTGACAGCACTTCGCCGCAGAAAGAAGACCTTCCGACGCAACGTAGCAGCAGCAGAGCAAGCCGACGCAGCCGTGATCCGACGCCACGAATTAACCGCAACGCCAGACGCCAGTCTACCGATCTAGACGTGCTCATCGATGGTCATAACGTCACCACTCTCGTCGACACTGGCGCCGACTATTCCGTCTTCAGTGCTCCGTTCGCCACCAAGTTGAAGAAGGTGAAAACAGCCTGGCAAGGACCCGATATCTGGACAGCGGGAGGCCACCTAATAACGCCGACTGGAATCTGCACAGCGCGAGTCACGGTAAACAACCGCACTTACCCGGCGAGCTTCGTAATCCTGCAGCACTGCTCCAGGGATATCATCCTAGGCATGGACTTTCTAAATTAACACGGTGCAGTCATCGACTTAAGGTCCAAGTCAATAACGCTTTCAACGCACAACGCGGTACCACCGGCTACAAGCATAAGTTACCATGCCTTGAATGTGCTTGAAGAACAAGTCACCGTTCCGCCTCTCTCCAGCGTAATGATTTCCGTCGGTACCGAAGTGCCTGCAGACATGGAGGGCGTCATCGAGGGCGATGATCACTTACTGCTCTACCGTGAAATTTGCGTCGCTAGAGGCATAGCTGAGCTACGTGCAGGGAAAGCAACGGTGATGCTCACGAACTTCAGCCCCGAATACAAGCACATTAACAGAGGCACCACGGTCGCCTACATCGAAACATAAAAGTTTCGCCCTTTGAAGTTGTGAGCGACCACCACGCCTTGTGTTGGCTAGCTAACTTGAAGGATCCTTCAGGTCGCCTCGCACGATGGAGTCTGAGACTTCAAGAATTCGACATCACCGTCGTTTACAAGTCCGGGCGAAAGCCGAGCATTCTTGTTAACAAACATAAAATGTATGGAATCCGTGGTAAACCACTCGCATTGCTTGAAGGATATCTCCAAAACAGAAGCCAGTCGGTGTCTTTAGATAATGAACTTTCATCCCTCTTGCCTATCAGTTGTGGTGTCCCTCAAGGGAGCGTATTGGGACCCCTTTTGTTCAATACATACATAAATGATATCGTAAGTATAGATCCTTCCGTTGATCTTGTGATATACGCGGATGATAGTACTCATCCCTCTTGCCTATCAGTTGTGGTGTCCCTCAAGGGAGCGTATTGGGACCCCTTTTGTTCAATACATACATAAATGATATCGTAAGTATAGATCCTTCCGTTGATCTTGTGATATACGCGGATGATAGTACACTACTTCTGTAAGGCCCTAACCTTAACGATTTAGTGGTGAAATGTAATGACCTACTAATTGTCTAGGTGGTCAAGGATGAATAAGTTAAAATAAATCCTACAAAGTCCAAGGCTATAATATTTCGCGCAAGAAACAAACCGCTAATACCGCACTGCATGCTTCACTTTGAAGATCACCAAATAGAAATAGTTGAAGTGCACAAGATTCCAGGAGTATCTTTTTCGTGTTATTTAAACTGGGATGCCCACACTGACCTTGTCTGCAAGAAGCTCTCTTCCGTATGAGGGGCTCTGTCGCGATGTCGTGAAACTTTACCTATGAAATGTAAATTACAAGTTTATTAACCACTTTTTTTCTCACCTTAACTACGGCAGTTGAGTATGGGCCACAATGACTAAAACAAACATAAAGTTCTCGTATTGCAAAAGAAAATTGTTCGCATAATCGCCAATGTTGATAATACAACTACTTCCAAGTATGCATTTGAAGCACATAACATTGTCCGAGTCAATCATTTGTAGAACTTTAGTTGTTACAAAAAATGTATTTTTCGACGGCATCCGTTGCCGATTTTTATTCTACTCTGGCATCTTTGGACATGCGTCGTGCCAACATAAACACAAGAACTACTAATACATGGAATATACCTCGTTTTCGCACTAATTATAAATTACAAATGTTGTCTTATAACCTGCCCCATGTTCTAAACACGTATAAACATACAATAGGATACACCAAAGCTGAACTGCGGAAATATTTTGTTGAAATGTGATTTTATGCCCTCGGCTTGTAGATGCCGCATGTTTTGCTTGATTATTACTATTATTATTTCTGAACATATGTATGACCATTTCAGCGTTTTGATTTTCGATTTTATTGTTCGAATTTTGTGCAAAGATTATTAGACTCTATATGCATAAATAGTGAATGTTCTCTTTATTGAATGTCACTATTGTATGTGTGTTTGTTGAAGATTTCCTGTACCACTCGTGTGATACTGCTCGTATGGGTTTTCTGGACACAGTCAAGCTGCGCATGCTGCTTTTTGCCAGAAAACCCTCCAGTTAAACCTGGAAAATAACTTATACTTATACTTATACAACAGGTTCACTTGTCACATATATCGGCCCCGCAAAATCTACTCCTACTGTGTGCCATTTGCACGCGCTCTACAGGCAGTGGTGCCATTGGGAAACATGCAGGTTTCGCACGGAAACGAGCACACCATGAGTACTTCGCGATTACTTTCTTCACGCTTTGCCTGGCGGCCACAATCTGGTCTCTCCCGTAGCTATGCCACTGTAACTGCTATTCCAGCGTGGAAGAGACGCTTGTGAGCACTGTGGGCGATCAGCTGCGTCACTCGGTGATCGCCAGGAAGCAGTAGAAGGTTCTTGACGCTAGGCTGAGTAACTGAGTTCTGAAGTCGTGTTCTTATGTGTAGAAGTCTGTCGTCCTCACCAAGAAATGGGTGGAGATCTTTTATCCGCGATGATGTTTCGATGGCGCGTCCAGCTTTCAGTGATGCTGTTTCCGTTGAGAAAGCTTGGGTTTGGGTGTAGGAATACCAGTAAACTTCCGCTCTGGCAATTTCTTCAGTCAGTAGCACATTTTCATTTTCCTTCTGATGTCTTAGTCGTCTGGAACCATCGGAAAACCTTATGATCCAGGCGGTCACTCTAAGAATGCGAGTCCATGAGCTATATCTGCTCAAGTCGAAGACTGCTGGGTGGGGCTCTGTTGACGCGTGTAGCACGACAGTATCGGGCGCACATTGTTCTAGCACAAGTTGTGGGCAAGTCTCTACAGTCGTAGTCGGATGAAATGCGGTCCACGTCGCTAGCCAAGTTGGCCCTCCCCACCAGAGGGCATTGGTACAGAGTGAACGCGCTGACGTTCCCCTGGAAATCAAGTCTGCAGGGTTGACCCTTCCAGAGCAGTGGTTCCATAGTGGAGGAACTGGTAGGTCTTGCATTTCAGAGACTCGATTACGGATGCGCGGCTTCCACGTCGTGAAGGATCCAATCTTATGTATGCGAAACGATAGCATTTTAAACAGGTCTTTCTTGAGGTTGGTGCCTTTCTCTGGTTGATCATTCAAGGATGTCGCTGCGGCCGCATGCGATGACGCATCAAAAATGGCCCGTAGCTTAGTAGTCGTGGAAGACTCCTTGATGACTTTATGATGTGTCATGTAATAAGTCTTGTTCTGGACTGTGTCGTGCGAAGGTACGGGTTCTGCATGACCGTTCTTGAGATACTGCGTGACCGCCGTATCGTACTGAAGTAGAAGGCCTTCGTCCTTGAGCAGTCGGCGCAGAAGGCATTGTAACGTTTTCATCGCTACCATCCGGTTGTCTTTAGGTTCGACATCAAGCGCCTTCCAACGAAGGCTTACTTCGTAGCGATCGTCGCGCTGCTTGACATTGTTAAATTCTTTCCAAACAGTATTATCATGTGCAGACGAACCTGGCTGATCAGTTATACCCAAACTCTCAAGCTGCCAGAATCTCTGCAGTGATGTTGATAGATCGTCGAACATGCAACACGAAGTACGGAGCACACACACATTCGTCTGCGTCCTTCGATTGAGACATCTGTCGTAATGGCCATCCAAGAGCCGAGCTTCTAGCAACCAGTTCTTTGTGGGCCTCATCCCATGTGACGTCGTCTCTTAATATTTTCCAAATCTGATCTGCCCGATTAGCAAACTAATTCCTGGTTCCTGTAGCGTTCCAGGGTAAGCAACCATGTCAGCCAACTACAACGACTCTCTATTTTCTTGACAAAGTCGTTGTTATGCGGAATCTCCACAATGTCGTCGCAAATGTGCGGGATTTAAATAGCCTCAATTTCCACCAGGGTCCCGTCAAACTGACTCTGCAGTGCAATTTTAAATATCTTTCGTCGAGCAGTGCGGCTGGGACTTTGATGGCCAAAGACGCGTATGCATAAATCGACTTCATCTATGACTTCGAGCTTCAGTTTGCGCCATAGTTCTTGGCTAACAAAAGTACGTTGGCTGCCGCTGTCAAGAATGCCTCGTACGTAGCAGCAAAGATTGCTGCCCCGCATCCATGCTCTAAACGTCTGAAGTAGAATAGCAGTGTCAAATCTGCAACGGTTATTGCTGCCTACTTGTGTAGCATGCATCGACGCGCTGCTGAGAGACTGTTTGGTTCAGGTGTAACCGCCTGCGATCTGTTCTTATAGCACATCGATGAGGCATGTCTGCCGGTGCAGTGGGTGCAACTAACCTTGCGGCGGCAATCCTGGGCCCGATGCCCCTTGGTAGTGCACCGGAAACAGCTGCCGCTTGCCGTGAGCAGACGCTTTTTCTCGTTGTGGTCTAAGGAGGAGTCACACTCTGATGTTGCATGACGCTTCTCGCAAAAGACGCACGTTCCAGTGGTACTGTTTTTAAGCACTGCTGCCGATGCCGCTGGTGTCTGTCGGCGACCGGATCCGGCCAGCAGGTACTGTCTGCTGGATCCCTCTAATGAACCGTGAGCTGTTCTCTCCCTGCAGTCAACCTCGACGCGAAAATACTGCAGGAGATCTTCAAGGTCTTCCTCCGCTGTTGGCCTTAAGTTCCGATCGTCATTTACCTTAAGGCTTCTGTGTCTATGGTAATTTACCATGACGTCTTCAGGGATGGCTTTCGTTAAAACTTCGCCGAGCATTGCTGCATACGACGACGCAGGAACTCCGAGACCTCTCAGTCCTGTTATATTCACCTGTACTAAATCGTACAGGTTCCGCAATCCCGTGACATGGGTCGAAAAGCTCACCGAAGCGAGGGTACGCAGGTTCTCAAGGTACTTTGCCTCGATGGTATTGGCGTTCCCGAAACGTTCCTTGAGAATCTCAATGGCATCGGCGTAACTGTTCTCGGTGGTAAGGATCCCTGCGATAGCCTTGGCTGCCGGGCCGTCCAGAAGAGAGCGGAGATACTGGAACTTCACGATGTCACTGAGACGGGAGTTATCATGCACGTTGTGGCGGAACACGTCCCAAAACGACTGCCACTTCATCGTTGATCCATCGAATCTCAGGAGGTCCAATTTGGGCAGTCTTGGTCCAAGTGCGGCAGGGGCACTCACTTGGGGACCGTTCTTGCCAGAAGGCAGCGCACTGGTAGGTTGTATCGGCGGCGGCTCTACACGAACACCTGTACCGGTGGTCGGAGGATTAGACAGCTCCAAAATATGGTGTCGCAGCAGTCCTAAGGCACCAGCGGCCTGGTCTTCATATTCCAGTACGGAATCGTAGTCGGCTGCGACCTCATCGTCAGACATCTCGGCATGAAGCTCACCGTTGATCTTCGTGAGCTCATCCGTGCTCTTCTGGAGACGGTGAAGGATAGTCCGGAGCATTGCCAGGTTGAACTCGTTGGTTTCAATGAGGTCACTAATCTCTTTCACAAGTCGCGTCTGCTGAGCTCTTCGAGCTGCACGCATCTTCTTCAAGCGCTCCATGGCCCATCCAAGTCGAAGTCTTGCTCCCGGGTTTCGGCACCAAATGTAAAGGCGAAAGCCTTTCGAAGGAAAGAGCAGGCTTCGTCGTCAGGGACGGACAAGCCTTGATACCAAGAGACAATACGTCAGCTCGTCTTCAGGGTTTCATTTCTTCCTTTTGTCCATGCACCGAATTCCGCGTGCCAGGCGCCTTCCTCCAAACCTCGTTCTCGTCGGCTTCTATGCGCCGCACACTGTAGCAGACGACGCTACCACTATACTTGAAACAGGCGTTTCAACACCACCGCCGGGAAACTAGCTGGCGCGGCCGATGGAGGTAAGGTCGCCGGACAGTCTAAGTCTCTTCGAAATAGTCCTCCGCCTATATTATGTTGGTGAAGAACAAAGTGCGCGTGTTAATTGATAGTATAGCTGCAACAGCATTTTGAATACTGGTGCTACCGTCTCTGTCATGAGTGTGACTTTCAAGGAAAAGCTGGGGCTGAATGTTATGTTCCTGTGGAATGACGGCGTGACGTTTCGTGGTGTCAGTGTCTTATTCCCCTTGGTATTTGTGTTGAAATGTTTTATTCGGAGGGGAAGATCTTAAAACAGAATTTCGCGCTAGAACGACACAAGGACGAAGAAGAACACGGGACGAGCGCTAACTTTCAACAATTGATTTATTGCAGCTGGTAAGCATATATATACTCACAGGGATGGCACTGCAACGGACACATTGAAGGGAAAGAAGAAAAGGAAAAGCAGTCATGTGGCTACTTTGCCAGAAATTCAAGCTCTTTCTTAGATAAAAGAATAGACGGCGTGCTAACATAATCGTCGCCTGCTCTAGCTATTTCTGCTGCTTCGACAATTTCCCTCGTTATCTTATTCCTGCGGCGATAGACAACAACAGTTTGTTTTAAAAGAGGGTAGCATGGTGCCTTCGCGTCACATTTTCTACAATGGGCAGCCAAGTGCCCGTCTATTGCCGTGCTCTCTACTTTATTACTATGCTCAGCCAGACGCACGTTTAAACCGTCTCGTCTGGCCCACGTAGTACTTCCAGCACGAAAATAGAATCTTATACACAACGTTTCGAGTGCATGTTACAAAAGGATCCTTGTGCGCAGTAGCGCAACTGGCTTCCGCTTCCTAGCAGAACAGCTGAACCTACACAAACTCAAAAGTTTGTTAGGTGCTGTAAAAACAACTTTTACACCAGACCGTTGCCTTACCTTTTTTAGGTTGTGGGAAACCTTATGAAAGTATGGAATTACAGCCACCTTTTGTTTGTCCCTTAGTTCTCGATCGCTTCTTTCTTTCGTCATCCGCTTTCTGATCTTCACTCAGGCGTGAAGTTACCTTCCTTCGAAGATGCAGGCTTTCAGCAACCGAGATAATGATATGTCTCGGATAGTTCGCTGCTTCCAAACGAACCACCTGCTTACTAAGTCCTTCATCCAGCATGTGAGCACATGACTTAGAGAGGGCGCATGACAATAAAGAACGTACAATACTTCTTTTTATGAGTTTGGAGTGTGCAGAATTGTACCTTAAGGGCGGCTTGTCTGCTCTGGGCTCGTAGACCAAAAACGTGTTCAGCTCTGAAATGCAAACGTAAATCAAAAACCTAATATTGCCCTGCGCAGTAAATTCAGTGGTGAACGTAGGTGGCCTATAATACTCATAGAACGAGGCAAGAATGTTATCAACAGCAGGGTTAGAACAATCTAAACAGCAATCTACATGAGACTTGGCCGTCGAATCAACACGTGATCTATCTAAAAATACCAAAAAATCCTCTATATACCTAAAAACTTTTACAACGCCCAAGCCACCCAGCCGCACTGAACGAGCTTTGTCACAACGAGCTAAACACTAGTCACAGAGCCTATGCAAACACTTTTGCAGGTAAATGCTATTGTCAAATTCAAGAAAGGTAGACCTCAAATAAAATGATAAAAGCTCTAAAAAACATGCCCCACTAACACCACAAGCGTTAGAAAAAAGGACAGCGCCGTGCTCTATTACCGCCTCGATGCTCGACAGCAAACCTTCATGTGGCAAAGAATAATACAAATCTTTTATGTCAACAGAGAATGCAGTTAAACACTCGCTGTCAGCTACATTTCAAAAGTCGATTACGGCTGAAGAATTTTTGGTAAGAAATGGATCCACTACGTCGAGTAGTCTCAGGTTAGTTGGCAGGAATTTCTCGACGCACTTTTGCCACGTCCGCGATTGAGAGACAATGACGCGAAAAGGACAGTCATCCTTATGGGTCTTAGCGGTGAAAAACTTGTCTAGGCAGTCTCCGTCAGTGCCATTGATTTTCTTAACAACGTTTGCTAAATTGAGACCCTTACACATCTGCTTAGCTCGGGACCTTACTTGATTCAACGAAACGCGTCGAATAGGAATAAAAACGGCAAGTACCGCCGCAGAGGCGTTACGACGGAAATCACCCTGCGTAAGCACTACGAACCCCCCCCCCCCCCCCTCCTTGTCCGTAGGCAGGACAAAGAGCCTGCGTTCCTGAAGTGTAGCGGCCAACCGACCGATCCGCACTCCCGTGCGCTCATGTCCACCACAAGAGAGCATCCCTGAGAAACACAGGACTCAGGTTCCTCCACTGGCGCACGCTTAGCCACATTACGGACACAAGTCATAAGTTCCGCGGCATCTTTCCGAGTCTGGACTACGAACTTAGGAACCGAGGTGTAACCGCCCCTTTTCTGCGAACTGCGATTCAGGTTAATCTCAAATCTGCACTGCCCGAGTTTGTAGCGGGCACCGAGGCCCTGTGTGGTCCGATTCGCGGTTATCTAAAAGAAGTTGTAACAAGCGTATAGTTTTTGGCTGCAAGGTTTTCGAACGGATATTTGTTTAGTGCTACTAAAAAGAAGCTGTTTCGGGATATTTGTGACCAAGTATTGCCTGTCCCTATGTAGAGGGCCATTGGCAGTGCAGGCCAGGGCTTGGATGTCTTAAACCGAGTGAAAAGAGTGCAAATTAGCCCAGGAACAAAATCTTTTTTCTTTAAACTGCATGTAAATACATTGTCAGTAAGAGCTTTTTTAGAATAACGGTTTTTTTTTTCTACCGTGGGGCTCTCACTGTCGCATCTGCAAGAAGCCGGACGCTGTTGATCATGCTTATCTTAACTGCCGGGAGGGGGTATATTTTTGGGACGTGCTTCAACGAACGCTAAAGAAAGAATTTCCACTAGATCCGTACGGTATAAGGTTTCTGAACATTAGCAGCGAAGAGGGAGTACCGTACGACTTGACAATACTGATTGGCCTGCACTGTCTATGGCGCTCCCGCGGGGCGGGTTTTCACTGTGACGCGGGCGCGCGACTCGCCCGGCTGTTGTTCCGCGAGTGTATGCCGCTTTTTGTAGAGATGCAAAGACTTGCATTGTAGAGATGCAAAGAACTCGAGGTTACAGCGCTTGACAATGCTCAGAGCATTCTAAACAACATAGCCAGCAGTGCTGCACTGGGGGTCCATTTCTAAAATGATTTCGTATTGAATGTTGTACAATTTTCGTTTTGTCTTTGTGTGAGCGTGTGTTGGATTGTAACCGGTATTAAAGAATATGGCGTCCGCGGCGTAATGGTTTCAAAGTCGGGCTTCTGTATTAGAGGTCCTGGGTTCGAATCCTGTCGTCAGACACTTTTAATATGTTTATTCTATTATTTATTACACAGTTCTTCGTTGAAAATGACGATCTTACAAAGTCACGAAGCCAAACGTTTACACTAGCGTCTTTATTCTATGAGTACACCGCGTGGGAGCCTCCGCTGCGCTGGGACTACCGAAGCGCTCCGGGTCGGCGCTCGTACTTCGCCTCACCCCTCCCAGATGGTGGCGCCGGAGCCGACGTCACGTTCACATCCGTTGCCAGAAATCAGTCGTGAAACCCAGCATAAAACACTTTGGTGTTAAATAAATAAAGAAAAAGACACAATAGATGCCACTTAACAATTAAGCAGGCGATTTCAGTTCCAAGCTATAAGAGCACTCTAGTGCTTCTGTGTCTTGAATCGGCACTCAAAGTCCGCAATACACACCGCCAGATGAGCAGGAACATTCACGCCCATCCAGTTGGCATAGCACTATAGTATTATGATGACTTCCATGAGCTGTTGTGAAGCCTGGACAACGCATCCGCGTTACCATTACTGGCTCGCTTGCGATGTCGCACGGACACGTGATATCGCTGTAAAGCCAGCGTCCATCTTACAATTTTGCCACGTGTGGAGTCGAAGTTGTAAGGTACGACAACGGATTCTGCTCGGAAACAACTTTTATTATGGCACCAAAAAAAGTTGTGACATTTCAAAGTTGACTTTCAGAAGTGTGTTTCTGGAAGTCCTTTACTAAGTCTTGCAGCTCTTTCCTGAACCATGCAGAAATCATTGACACCCCGTTTAGTAAAGCCTGAGGAACAGTGTTGGCTAATTCTTCCAGAAAAGTAAGAAACTTAGTATAAAATGCCCGACGATTACGATACTCCCTAATGCGAAATTTCACTGCAGTAGCATACGTGTTTTCATATTTATTTATTTATTATTATTTTATTTTCAATACTGCCAGTCTCTTTATCGAGACCATAGCAAGTGGGCATATTCTTACAATGAAAGCGTTGATACAGCATTTTTTCACAGAACATGCGTATACAAAAGTACAAAAAACTAGATACGCTACATGTAGCTACGAAGAACAGTCTGGAAAAATACAGATGCGTAAAAAAGACATCGTTTCAAGCATTGAATTAGTGAAGTCAACTCTAACGCTAAGAAGAAAGAAAATGTGATAAATACAATAAATTGTGATATAATACAATCTCATGAAATATAAATGCAGCGCAACTATTTACAACCTAACAGTGTGTAACTTAATACAATCTAACATAACATAAGAGATTGATCTAAACATTGTAAAAAACAAGTTTGCGTAAGACGAAAGCTGTTCTAGCAGTTATTCCTTAATCTTTTCTATCATGTTACTAAATATTTATGGTAATTCTATATCAGCTATTGCTGAGTCGAGGTGGTTCCACTCCCCAAAGCAGTAGGGAAAAAAGAGTATCTAAATGTGTTCGTTTTACAAGGGTATTCAACTAACATTTTATTATGCTTATGGCGTGAAATACGGGACGTAGAGAAAGTAATATATTTTGAAGAACTTATGTTAAAGCGGTTGTACAACAGGTTATGTATGAATTTTAGCCGAGCTTGCTTTGCTCTGATTACCAGTGTGTCCATTGCGGATGAAGTGCTGTGGGCGAGTCAGTGGTTTTGTACTTGTGAATAAACCGTATTGCTTTCCTCTGAGCTCTTTCCACTTCGGTGATGTTTGTCTTTGTGGGAGGAAACCAAGCGGTGTTGGCGCACTCTAGTCGCACAAAGGCATAGCAGATGACTAGGAGCAGATTTGAGGGACCTTTTAAGGAAGAAAAGCTTACGAGTGGCTGCTGAAGTGATGTTGGCAATGTTTCTAGTCAGATGCTAGGGTCAGTCCTAGATGCTTGTGTTGCTCAACTTTAGTCAGGGGTGTACCATTGAGAAAGTAAGTGAATTCTGACTTAATCTTCTTTGTTGTTACTACCATTGACACCGATTTCTTGGTGTTAATAAACATTTGCCATTGTTCACACCAGGCATTTATCACGTTAAGGCATCTGTTCAAAGTAAGGTGATCTTGATAACTTCTTATTTCTTTATATATAATGCAATCATCTGCAAAAAGCTTTATGCTGCATTGTATGTTAGTGACGATGTCATTGATGTAAATTAAACAGTGTAAGGGCCCCAAGACCGAGCCCTGGGGAACGCCAGATGTGGCAGGAACTGTATCAGATGATGCTTGATCATGGAAAACGAACTGTGAACGTTGCGATAAAAATCTCTAATCCAGGCTGTAATGCTTCCGTTTCCAATAATTGACTCTAATTTTGCAATTAGCTTGTTGTGACACACACAATCGAACGCTTTGCTGAAATCTAGAAATATCATGTCTGTTTGACCGCGGTTGTCAATAGTATGTGCTAGGTCATGTATAACTTCAGTCAACTGTGTTACCGTTGACATCCCGTGCCGAAACCCATGCTGATTGGCTGATAATATGCCATTCTCTCCTAAATTTGTTGTTTGGTGTTTTAAAATTATATGCTCTAGGTATCTTGCATGATGTACTAGTTAGTGATATCGGTCTGTAGTTGGAAGGAGAGTTTTTGTCACCTGATTTATGGATTGGTATTATCTTTGCTATTTTCCAGTCATCTGGCACACGACCGGTTGTAAGTGACATGCGATAGATAATGCCAAGATATCTGCTGCAGCATTCTGCGTATTGCTTTAAAAATTTGTTCGGGACGTCTGTATACGTCTGACGTTTGTATACTAAACGGCAGAGGTAGGTGACATATTGGAATATCATGGTCAGATATGCCTTCGACAATACTAGTATGTATTTTGTTCACAAAGCAGTGATCAGAGAGTAGTATTAGATCGAGTATATTACTAGCAGTACCATGTGAGCGTGTTGGTTGATCAACTACTTGGTGTAGGATGAAGTTTAGCATTACATCGATTAGCTCTTCTGATGTACGTGATGAGTATTGCATTTTCTTCCAGTCAATTTCTGAAAGGGTAAAGTCCCCATGATGATAATTCTTCAATATATCGCGATATATTGAGTCGCACTCAACCCAGAAATGGGCGCCTAAGAGCTGCGCTCTATTATAACTTAGAACCAAATGAGATAATAAAAACGGATCTCATATAAGAAATAAGCACCCCAAATTACACATATCTATAAGCTTTTGGCACTCTAACTCAAAAACAAAAATTACAAAAATTTTCAATGTGAGACCCCCCCTCTCCCTCTCCTCACAAAAGGGCCCTTAAACTATTGAAAATCCGAAAATACATACTAGCAGCTGTGCACCAGTCTACAATGCAACACACAGCTGCAAGAATTTTTTTGAAATGATGTTCTCACAGCAATGTTACGGGCGCCTTATGAACGACTACACAGCCATCACAGTTTCTTGGTCGCCTTCGCCAGCCTCCCCAGTGGCACTCTCCCCTTGGTGCGCATTCCAGAATTCAGACATATTTGAAAGATGGCAGACAGGAATAGCAAGCGTGGTGTCCAGTGTGCCTCTCATTCCAGTCCTACATCTTTTAGCACTAATTAAACATGTATGAAAACCGTAAGGGCGACCCCCCCCCCCCCCCCCTCGCTTTCCAGACCCAAAGCCGGCTCTGTTCATGTCAGCGCCATTGTTTCTCGCCCACCGATTCAGCGACAGCTTTTAGCTTGGCGACGCCATGTTCAAGCTGGCATCGCGACACGCGATGAAGGGACTGGAAAACTCCGGAGAGGTCTTGCGTTAAACTCCATTTGGCATACTGCAGCATACGGAAATGCACAGGAAGGTTACCTTGAGGAGTTCTTTGCACGTGCTTTGCCAATCTTCTTCAGCACCCTGTCGGTCACAAGCAATGAGTTCTGGTTTTGGAATCCCTCGAGCTGTGATGTCTGCGGGAAATCAGAAGTCAATCTCTGCGCTACTAATCACAAACCTCTTAGAAATTGCAAATTAAGTTATACACCAAGTCTGTATGCCTTAAGTGTATGCCAGGATCAGGTTTATCTACAAATAAGCTTGACAACTGAACTTCCTCATTAACACAAGAACGCTTTCTAAACTTTCGATCACTGTTGACATGCTGCAACTTTATGGCAAACAACAACAAATGTTCACATTTCTGTTTTTGCCGTAACCTTACAGGAAATATGACTTTGTTTCACTTCAATAACGCAATAAGCTAATAAAGAATGCACTCGATGAGCTCCATATCTTACAACGTAACATAAGTTTCACGAGTGTCCCAAGCTTTACTTCATCATTGTTTTACCACTTTAGCTCGTTTTTCCCAGAGGTGGCCACGCTCACCTTCCAGACACTTGTGCAATTCATCGACGACCTCGTAGGCCTTCACTCTCCGGTGAAATGCCTTGACATACTGAAAGTTCAGGTCTATCGCCCTGGTGCAGTCGGCGATAACCGCGGTGTAGTTTTTCTGCGCAGAGTATGGACATAACTCAAGCAACAGGACAGGTTAATCGGCCAACAAAACGAGCGCAGGCTTACCAAGTTCTCGTAGGCAGCAGCGCAATTTTGGTAGAAGGTAGCCAACTCATTTTTGTTCTGCAGCGGGCACAGCGCAATGGCCTCCGTACAGCAGTCGATAGCTTTATCAAACTTGCCTTCTTTGAAGTACTTGTTGCCCTGGTTTTTGAAAGCCTTCGCCCTTTCGAACGGGTCCTGCGCAAACAAAAGCAAGACCAGTGGTTAAATTGGTGGCGAGTGCCGATCGAGCTTAAGATGACAGTTTTCTGTACGAAATTACTACGCGTGGTTCAAAAACGCGAGAACGTTGTACAACGATAACTCGGGCGTCCCGCCCATTTTCACCTCCCAGATGCACGTCGCGGTTTTGCGTTCAAACACCGACACGTACGGGGTTCTGGGCAACGTGCCCGCGGTTTGTCTGGAGACGTGTTTCAGGATCGGTTGCTCACCTTGGCGTCGGCTGCGCCGCGCGAGTGGTTGGTTTGAGATTTGTCCGCAGACTTGGACACTTTTGTTTCTTCTTCGCCCTTCCACGTGCTTTTTTGTAGTACCAGTAGGCCAAGCCGGCAGCGACTGGCGTGGCGAAAATGAGCGCATATTGCCACTTGGATAGCCCAGCTTGGGAAGCCGCTTCGCCGCTGCGGGCCATCCCGCTGGGCGCCATGTTGGTTTGCAATGATGCTATGCAGGGCTGCCAAGCGATGACAAAACTCTCGCTGAATGAGTGCCAAAGTCAACGTGACTCACTCTGGTTCAAATCTCGAGAAAAATCGAATAGCTTTCATAAAAAAATATAGCAAATGTTATTCTTTGGCGACGGCAACTGAAAAACGTGCACAAAACTGCTATTTGCAGGGCCGCGTATAAACATATTGACCCTTTTCGCGGAGCAGTTTGTTCTAGAGAAACGAGATGGCGCTTACGGCGGTGCGCCATACGTTGCCTCAGCGACAGCGCACGAATACGAAACCATTACCGCTTCTACCTTGCTTCTGTGCGATCAGCTGTCGGAAATGCAACTGAGTTTACGCTAACGCACTGTGCTCCATTTACGCTGGTTTGAATCATGTGGATTGAAGACGCGTGCAGTAGATGGCTGCAAAAATAGTGACTGGTATAATAAGGAATCTAAGGAATATATTCCTTAGATATTCTACACCATTCTTTCTGTGAATTAGAATGATGTAATCAATGTAGAATGATAAATCATAGGATAATTTGCCATATGTAAAACAGTATGCATTGTCGAACTTTCACTGATTGCCTTGATTTCTCAATGTAGTGCAGTATGGGACCCCTACACTAAACAGAATATTGAGGCACTGGAATCAATCTAACGGAAAGCCGTACGCTTCATTTTTTCCAAATACCGTACTACCGACTCTCCCTCCGCTTTAATGAAAGAACATGCCATTCCACCACTTCAAGCACGAAGGAAAATTCGAAGACTAAAATTTCTATTTTTACTAAAGAACAATAAACTTTCTATGAGTCCTTATCCGTATCTTATGCCCCTCACTACCCGCCATACAAGGTATCATCATGATCAGTCCCTAACTCCATACCACGCCAGAATAAACGCCTTTAAGTATTCTTTCTATCCACGCACAATTGAAGAATGAAACAGGCTGCCTTCTGATGCGATTATGTCCATCGACTCTATTGACAAATTGATTGTTTCTTATCCATAGTCATGTTTTGCATTTGTATAAGTTTTCTCCTGTTACTGCTCTAAGATGCCCCACTGTAAATAAGTGCTCATGTTTTTCTTGTTTTTGTTTTTTGCTGTCATTGCGATGCAATTCTCATTGTGCAGTATTGTATTCTTATGCCCCTCCTGCTTGAGCCCACTAAAGGGCCTGCAGTATTTGGTAAAAATTAAAAAAAGTATGCTGTCATGCCGATCTGCTGTCACGATGTGACAGCAGATCGGCATGACCCGAGGTGAAGGCCCTGTCCGGAGGCATTGTTGCCTCCTTTTGCCACGCCTCGTGGACATACTCTACGATCTATGTATGTCCAAATAAACTGAATTGAATTGAAATTGAATTGAATGTGGGACCAAGTTCGCGGACCGCTGCTGCAACTGTCCGTACGTGTTTCCGAACACTTCAAGATGTACGGCTTTCCTTGAGGATACGGAAATTCGCTCATCCTCCAGCGTTGTATCGGTAACCTTCAAAGAAAGCGCATCAGCCCCGGTACGTCGGCAAGAGTGACTACCGTTCGTTAATGGCCTGCGTCCGAACTGCCTTGTCACCTCCACGTGTGACAGCTTTGGCATGTACGATAGTAGTCCTATCCTGGCGCCACTTGCTTCCAACTTATATGTGACGTCATCGGATGGCCCAATCAAAGCATCGTCTTGGACAATGACGTCATCAACACAATGCTTAAAAGGCCTGGACCCGGCATCGCTCGTCAGTGGGCAAGACGGCTGCAGCGTCGACACAATGCTTAATCGCGTCTTATTTCTCGTGCAGGTACGTTATTTTGAACACGCCCATTGTTTTAGATCAGATGATCGTTGTTTGCTGCTGCTCTCTTGCCCACAGAGCTTTGTCTTGTTTTATACATGCACTGTACTGCGTCAATAGGCTGGCACTTAGCGGTGATGTAATCCTGGCCCTATGAGAAAGGGGACTCGTAATACCAGTAACTCAGATGATGCTTCATGCTCATCTGAAAATGATAAGACCGATAACGACTCAAACAATATTTCCGGAATGCTGACCGAACTATTATATACCTGGGCAGAAACTGATGGCTTGTGATATCGCTGACATCAAGCTTTTTCAGCAAACTGTCAACAAGCGTTTTGACGCGCTGGAATTCCGTGTGGCTTCCCTTGAAAAGAACACCGCCGATCCTGGTACCTCGTTTGATCAGTGTGGTTCTGATGTACGCTCTTTATCTCGGGCCGTTTCGGAATTAACGAACAAGAACGATGACCTTGAAAATCTTTCCAGACGCAACAATATAATTTTGCATGGACTTGACGAAAATGATGGTGAAAACAACAACACGCTTTTTTCTAATGTACGCCAATTTTTCACAGAGAAACTTAACATTGAATGCCCGCCAATTGAGCGCTGTCATAGAATTGGCGCCAAACGTGAAGGTAGATCGCGCCCCGTTATATTACGAGTACTAGACTTCAGGAATAAGGCAGAAATAATGAAAATTGTCTCAAAGCTTAGAGGAAGAAAATTTTATGCTACTGAGGATTTCTCAGCTAACGTGCGTGCCATTCGCAAAAAGCTATGGACAGCAACCTCTTCTTTTCGTAACCGTTGTTCTGTGGTGAGGTTACACTATGACCACGTTTTCATAAATAATTTCCGATATTGGTGGAATGACACGGAAAACACCCTAGTCGACGACTCAGGTCTCGCTGCAAACACCCCAGTGAACAATTCCAGTCTCTCTGCAGGCTTGTCAAACACTCCCCCAGCTACTTCGTCTTCACATTGACAGACCCGCGACTCTTACAACCTCACTTTCTTGAATTTGAATGCAAGAAATCTAGCGAATAAGTTTCCATTGTTTCTTTCTCTGGTAACGTCCTATTCCCCTCATTTCATCGGCGTCACTGAAGCCTGGCTTCACGATCACATCTCTGAAATCACTCCACCCGGGTATGTCCGATGAGACCGCAAAACTGGCAAGGTAGGTGGAGTCACGCTTTTTTCTTTTTTTGAAGTCTGACCTGAAGATTTCGGTTATTTCTCCTCCAGCAAATCTCGAGTCTGTCTGGTGTAAATTGTACCTGGGCAAAGAAACAATCATAGTCTCCGGTTTCTATCATCCACCTGCTTCCTCCCTCGGTAACCTTTTTCTTCTAACTGATTATATCAACACGCACAATTTTCATGCAAATATTTTAATTCTAATGGGAGACTTTAATACACCGGATATTCATTGGCCCTCATTTTCGCACCACAGTTCTTTAGGTAGCGAACTGATTAACTTTTCTTTATCATTTGTGCTCACACAAGTAGCAGATGGCGCAACAAGACAGAACGCACTCCTTGACCTGGTGTTTATTAGTTCAGACCTTGCTGATAAATTCTCCCAGTGTGAAATTAGTGACGGAATTTCAGATCACAAGGCCGTGTTTATATCGCTCAGTTGCACAATCCTTAAACCGCGTACCGAAATTCAAACTTTTTTCGACTTTAATCGCTCTAACGATACTTCTATTCTTGAAGTTTTATCAGAAGGTTTCGAATCATTTTGCACATTCAGTAAAGATTGTGACGTGAATAAACTAGTTCTAGAATTTGAAAGCATTACAAAGCTCTGCATTATTCGATTTGTTCCGTAAAAAAAGTAAGAAAAAGAATCGTGCAATCCCTTGGATGACGAGAGAAATTTTGCAATTATCACGCCACGTTAGACGGCTGAGACGATCAAAACGCAGTAACGACCCCGATGCCATTATTAGATTCACATCTGCCAACGAGGAACTAAATCTGAAAATGAATTTAGACAAAGATTTTTTCTTTCATGTCGAGCTGCCAGGATTGCTAAGAAATAATCCTCGGAAATTCTGGCGATCCGTCATGCCTGTTACAGATTCTTCATCTTCCTTTACTATTAATGATGAAAGTGTAAATGATACTGTGCGCATCTGCAATGCATTTAATGAATATTTTCATTCTGTCTACGCAAACGATGCTCCCATCTGCCCGGCTTTCGATAATCATTCTGTTTATTCCATTCCCGACATTTCAGCTAATGTTAATGGCATCCTCAATTTGATTTTAAAGTTGGACACAAAAAATCTGATGGCTCTGATGGTATTCCGAACTCGTTTTTACTTCGTTATTCACAATGGACATCACGCTATCTTGAAATTATATTCAATAAGTCTCTTGAAACCGGAATCGTTCCTTCATCCTGGAAGCTTGCAAGAGTAATACCCTTATATAAAACCGGCGACAAGACAGACCTAACAAATTACAGACCAATTTCTTTAACTTCTCACTCGTGCAAAATGCTGGAACATATTACTTACAAACACATCATCGATTTCCTTGAGTCAAATAATATTCTAACTATTGTTCAGCATGGCTTTAGACGTGGTTTCAGCACTATCACGCAATTAACCGAATTCACCCATGACATTGCTTACCAATTAGATCTCGGTAAACAGATTGACGCTATCTTTATTGATTATTCTAAAGCGTTCGATTCAGTACTTCATTCTCACCTCTTGCAAAAATAAAATGCCGTACTAAAGAATTCCCGTCTGGTCGACTGGATTGATAGTTTCCTTTCTGACCGGTCCCAGTACGTCGACTTCAGTTCCGCAAGGTCATCAATTCTTGAGGTAGGTTCTGGGGTTCCTGAAGGGTCAGTGCTGGGTCCTTTATTGTTTTTAATTTATGTGAACGACCTACCAAAAAATGTTTCTTCCAGCATTCGTCTTTATGCCGATGATTGCGTCTTATACGATGTGATTGATTCGGCGACTAATCATAAGCGACTGAGCGATTCCTTTGCCTCCTTCGGTGCTTGGTGCGAAAAATGGAAAATGAACATTAATTTTTAAAAAACCGTTGTTTTGACATTCACAAAAAGAGCAGCACCAGTCATTGCGACATATTCGTTGAATGGATCATCTTTAACCAGAGTTCGACAATATAAATACCTTGGCGTAACATTTACTCACAATCTCTCATGGTCTGCACACATTGATCAAACATGTTCTAAGGCATTAAAACAACTTGGATATTTACGCCGGACTATGCAGAAGGTTCCAAAGGATACTAAACTCTTAATGTATAAAACACTTGTCCGCCCCATTATCGATTATGGCGCCACAGTGTGGTCACCCCATAACCAAAACAACATAATCAAACTAGAAGCAGTTCCAAAGAAAGCCGTCCGCTTCATTTTTCGACGGTATGACCGCCATTTTTCACCATCATCTGCCCTCCCTTCTCTGAACCTAACATTACTTTCTGTGCATCGTGACGTGGAATCTTAAAAATTTTTGCACAACATAATTAACACGTTCTATCGTACTTCCAACACAGTTTTCTTATCTTTCGCCAAGCCTTCTTCTACACGTAACTTCCACGAGCTGAATCTTTTCCCTTTCTATGCGCGTACAAATACTTTCAAGTACAACTTGAAACCCGCACTATACAACCCGCACTATAGAAGTATGGAATTCTTTACCTGGCTGTCTTCGTTCACTCCCGATAAGCGAATCCGGAAGTGCTCTTTATGAAACGCAGCGTGTGTAACTGCTTGAGTTACGTTTCATTTATGCTTTGTGTATGTATTTCAGTGTTTCACTGCTTTCTGTATTCAGACGATAATTTTCCACTGCTTTACGTGTTCTACTAATATTTGAATTTGCTAATCTTGTACGATTCTTTGTTCAGTTTCACTTATTTTTTGTGCACCCCTGGATTAACCCACTCCTGCAATAGCCCTGTGATAGGGCTGCAGTATGTACAAATAAATAAATAAAATAAATAAATAAACGATAGGCGCCTACTTGGGGGGGGGGGGGGGGGGCTCCGGGGCTCGAGCTTCCTCCGGAGTTTTCCGGGGGACGGGAGCCCGGGCTCTACCGAAGCTCCCCCCCCCCCCCCCCGGCTCTTAATATGTCACCAGAGTCCTGTTCACCCAAATCGTAGGTATCACCAGAGTCCTGTTACCCAAATCGTAGGTAGGTAGGTAGGTAGGTAGGTAGGTAGGTAGGTAGGTAGGTCAAAACTTTATTTTTGTTCGGCAAGTTAATAGGGTGGGCTTCACCCTGCCTGGGCGTCTGCCACGAGCCCTTGGGCTCTGGCAGCGTCTTCTTGATATAAGCGCTAAGAAGACACGGACGTGTCTCTTAGCGCTTATATCAAGAATATGTTACCGTACCAACTCGCCCAACTATCCATTCTTCTGGCAGCGTCGTCAGCCCGCTGGGCAGCCCACAGTCTTCTGGGGCTGAGCTGAGCAGCACAGCACACCAACGCGCGCGGAGGCTTTCGCTAGAGGCTGTGTCCCCGTTGCTACTCGTCAGCCCTTGGCATTCCCACAGCATATGCTGAAAAGGTGCCGAAGCCCCCCCCCCCCCCCCCCTGCTACTAAAATGTTAATCCCAGAGTCCTGCTACAGAAATTGTTTATGGCTTCTATTGAGTTGCCGCTACCTTTTCATTTCAAATATTAGTGTGTGGATAGCAGCTAACTGCGTCATTGTTGACGCGGGCGTGCATGGCTTTTATTCATACTTTCGCATTATTTCTGAAAATCCTGACAATCGGAAAACAAGCCCATTAGAAGCAGCAACGGCGGCTACCTCATCCGCATTTTTTCACTTCAACATGTTATTTTAATTTCCAGTGTGAACATGACGCACAGACACATTATATTTCGATGTGTACACAGGACAAAATGTATTATATTTGCAAAGAGAAAGAGGTAGTCAACTAACAATTATTTGTAATGATATGGATACCTATGTATAAAGAGTGAATATGTTGCTCTATGTACAGCTCGCTACAAATTGCGCTGCGTGCTTTTTTCACACTGAAAATGACTTGCAGACTTCAGTGACCCCTTCCGCAGAGTCTTTTATCAACGCTGTGTGAAATGCACGTGCATTATATGTGTCTCAGCATTGCTTCTCGTTCCAGTAGGTAATGTTAGCGACTCATGAAAGATAAAAACTTATAATAATTTACAACATATATTGAGAATGGAAACATCGCAACGTGCATGCAGAGGCCATATATATATATATATATATATATATATATATATATATATATATATAATTAACGTAGTAAGCCAACTGAGGCCCAGTCCCATTCACTCGAAATCGGAATCAATAGCAGTCATGCGCAGCAGAGCTTTTACTAGGACTCAGAAAAAAAAGAGGCTGCAGTTTCACCGGAAAGGCGAAGCAGTATTAGTTAGCGATAGCGATGCCTATAAGATAATTACACGAAGGAAGATTCTTCCCGTATAAATCCGTGTAAGATCCGCACCCCCAACTTGAAAGCAAATATTATTTAAAAATTCAACCTAGCAGCAATCGCGTGCAGCGCTGATTCTGATCGCGCTCCACTGCGAATTTTCCCGCGCAGCGTACTTTCGCGCGTCGCGACTATACAAAAAAGTCGGTTTCAACTTAAGAAAGGTGAGGTGCCCCGCCCTGATCACTGAAGCGCAGCAGCCGATTGCCACCGCGACTGAAGAAATATGCCCGCTGACGCCACTCGCCCAGCTCGAAGCGCGGGATACCATGTCCTACGTCGGCGGGGTCACCGGCCGTCGGGCTCATGACGTCAGTGTGCGCCCATTGGTGCATGCTCGTGTGCATCCGTCTTTGAGGGGCAAATGCCGCTGCCTTCTAAAGTTGTACCTGACTATAGATGGCGAGAGAAGGCGATCGCGGATTTATCGCGAACCCTGTATTTTATTGACTTGCAGTATTGTTTTTGGCGTTCCCAATATTCTGTTTTATTTTTGCCCACCCTGCTTGGACCAATGAGTTCTGCAGTATCGTGTAAATAAAAAAAATGTCACAGTTTCTCCCTAAGCGCGAAGCAATGAATGCGATAGCAACACAGCAATGTCATACGAAGTATAGGTGAGCGGCTTTGGTAGCAATATGAATTGTAGTAAACATGAGCTGATTAAGTAAGCAGGTGTGCTGCGGCGTAAGTAGACCGACATGAAGAGAGACTCGATGACCACGAGAAGGCGCGTGTGAAACGGTGGTGTTGATGAGAAGCGCTGCCCGTGGGCAGCGCGTGCGGAGGGACACACCTGTAGCGCTGCACTGCCGATCCGGGCAGCATTGCATGTGTAGCGCGCGTTGGAAAATGTGGCCCGACTATTACGAACTGATTGAACAAGCGTGGTGTGAGCGCGCACAAACAAACATGAATAGATCACACTGAATGACTGCAGACAACGACAGTCAAAACGCTGGAAGCGAGCCCATACGCCGCAGCGGGCGAAGGTACGTGCGGTCTATCGCTTCAACGGAAACTGAGCGGCGAATGCACGGCGCATAAAGGTCAGAGCCGTGTGGAGATAAGAGACGGTGCGGACGAGCGACGAGTGCGGTTGTTGCCAGAGTAGAAGTGCGCCCCCCCCCCTCCGGTCCCTCCGGCGCTGGCTTCCCTCTTCCTTGCTTGCGCGTGGGAGATTGAGTGCGTTTGCTCTCCGTGATAGCGCGCGTCCCCGCACGCTTCCGCTCGGGCATACGGCACGCGGCGAAGATTTTATCTATAGGGAACCTCATGGCGACGGCGACGCCAACGGCAGAAATCCGGTTGAAGTGTGCATATAATTGCTATCGCAATAAAAACATTTCATACCCGTAGTTGGAAAAATTAGATAAAATGGCCCGGTCCCATGTAAGGCTCTTCAAATTGCGGCAAAAAAGTGCGGCCCTCATACGAGCCTGTACTTTGGTTATATCACCTATATGAATTGTAGTAACATTTACTGACTAATTAAAATAACAAACATCGTGCAATGCTCGGACCATGTAAACCTGTAAATATCTCTTTGGATGACCACGAGCAGTCGCTATCACAACGCTGGCATTATGAAGAACGCCGGCAGCGGGGGCGAACGGTTCGTACAGCCATGCTATTCACCGCGACTCCGAAAATTAGATTCATCATCATCATTTGCATATTTTTATGTTCAGTACAGAACGGCCTCTGTCCGCGATCTCGAATTACTCCTGTCTATGGGACCTGCAACACTTGGGGTGCGGAAAAGCAGCCTAAGAAGGAAGACAGCGCGCATGAAGTTAGCAGACATCCCTGCTCGCCCTTGATCATTGCACCTCCCAATGATTACCAACAATTGGATACGGCTCGAGGACCGCGTAAGCGTCAACCGCGTACAGTCGTTCGCAGCTGCGGCAGGGCTAGATGTGAAGACGCGCCTCCCCATGCGCGCATTTGATCACGTGACCTCCAACTAAACCGAATAATGAGCGCGCTGGAAGATAATGTCCATCAAGCAGCCATCTTTTTCGGTTCAGTGTTGCGGGTTTTTTCTCGCACCCACAGTGTATGAGTCGCTCACTCATATGACTTTTGGACTTTATACGGAATATCACGGTGACGACGACAGCAAAAATTTGTCTGGAGTGTCTATACAACTGCTGTCGCAATAAAAGGAGAAATAGAAAACAGGCGTCGAGCTCGCTTCTCCGCTGTGCGGACGTTGCAATGTGTACTGGCTACAAACACAGCATGAGCACCAACGACAAAACTAACAGTGGGCACCTCATTTATGGGTTCTTCGCCAGAACCCGTCTGACGCTGAAAAGGAAGCGTATTTTCCACCGTATAAGCACCAGTGGAAATATAACACTAGGCGCGCGGGGAGACAGCGCACGCGAAGGGACCAGCCATCTCGGATGGCCCAAGCTTGAACTCGGCGCAGATTAACTCCAATATAAAGCGCGTGACCCGCGTTTGTACGACAAAGGCAGGAAAAGTTGGAGTTGAGGACCAGTGGGCTAGGCGTAAGAAGACTCCAAGCGGCTATCAAGAAGGTTCCTCAGCTAACTTGTTTCCATCAGCGAGTGACATGTACCGCCAGAGGTTCTATGAAGTACTTGACACAGTGCTGTCTTCGTTAAGCAGCAGGTATCCACCTGATATGGTGCAGCATAAGTCCCACATTGAGCAGGTTGTCATAGGGAAGGAAGACGAAGCATATATAACATAGTTCTATCGTGACGACCTTGACCCAGGACACCTGATTTTGCACAGAGATATGCTGATTGACATTTTAAACCAGAAAAGGTCGGCATCATTGCACACATTGAAGGACGTCGTGCACATGTTTACGGGGGGCAAGGGCGAACACCTCTGAAACCCTTTGACGGAAATGGCCAAACTAAGGAAAATTGCGTTGGCCATACCGGTCTCGTCGACCACATCCAAGAGGTCCCTTTTCTTGCCTTCGGCGATTAAAAATGTGCTTGCGGTCGACGACTGGACAAGCCCGTTCAAACAATCTGGAAATTTTGCACGCCCACAAAGAACTCTCCCACAAAATCAATTTGAATAAAATTGCCGACGACTTCATTTCCAGATCAAATTCCCGAACAAACAATTTTTCAATGATGGTGAAATCATCGCATCAGACACCGAACAAATGTCTTTATTAGGAGAGGGAAAGGCACTAACTTACAAGTCACACCTGGCTTAGAAAACAAGGCAAAAAGTTATGCAAGGGAACGAAAATTGGGTACATAACAGCGCAAGCAGAGTGAGGCCATTTGGGTAAGAAAAGACGCGTGGTTGCGCTATTTGTAAAACTTCCTACTCTATCTTTGCATTTTCCTTATTAATTTTTATTCATCGAATGCTGCGTTTGCCGCTCAATAACACAATCGACGCTGTTCCTATATTTGCTATCGAGTCCTTTCACGCTTTTGAGGCATCGCTGTCTTATTTATGTATTTGGGCACCTGATAATTTTTTCTCTATAATCCTTTATTCTGCCTCCGGAAAATAAACAAAACAAGTGGCATAAGGCGTGCTTTGACAAGTAATGAAATTATTGCGTTATGGAATCACTATATTCTTATGCTAATAATTGTAGTCATTAGTTATGTTCAGAAATGGTTATGTATAATTTAATTTTTATATGTGTTATGTTTTCTCAATAACTGACGTTTCTTCAGGAAATATTTTCTTGATTGTATTTTTGCATTAAAACATTCACAAGGGGTTACATTCCTTTTTTCATAGATGTGTACTTGTGCGACTTAATATGCGCAAAACACATATCTCTCCCTAACATCTTTAACTGAATCCGCATGTCGCATGGCTCATCCGAGAGACGATAGTCGCTTGGCAGTGCAAGGGGACTCAGGTTGTGAAATGGAACTGTCTCCTACTATGAGGTCTTGTACGTACCCATATAAGCTCATCACTTCAGTGAACAATCTTTCGAGGCCACACGAAGTTTCCAGTGTAACTGTGATATCTAGTTACACTATCCAGTTATATCGAGTTGTGATATCCAGTTATCCAGATAACAGTGTAACTGTGGCATCCAGAAAACTTACGACCGCATAAGAAGTCGCTTCTACTGGCCTTGCCTTGCTACCAGTGTGGTGAGATACGTCGCTTCCTGCGCTATTTGTCAGCGTCGAAAACGTCCAACATCAGCTCCTGCCGGGCAACTACTACCAGTCTCATGTCCTGCGGAACCATTTGAGGTTGTTGGCATCGATCTCTATGGACCACTTCCCATGACTCCCGCCGGTAGTCGATGGATAGTGACAGCCGTCGACCACCTGACGCGCTATGCCTACACAGCTTGTGTAAGTTCAACGTCAGCTTCCGAAGTCGCTGCCTTCATTCTTCAATCCATAATCCTGCGCCATGGCGCCCCCCGTGTCCTTCTGAGCGACCGCGGAAAGACATTCCTTTCCCAACAAATAGGCGAAGTGCTCAAAGCCTCTGGCACCACTCACAAGACTGCATCAAGTTATCATCCTCAGACCAACGGCCTGACTGAGCGCTTTCATCGTACGCTCTCTGACATGGGAGCCGCCTTTATTCAACCCGATCACAGAAACTGGGACACAATTTTGCCATTCGTCACCTTCGCGTATAACACCGCCGTTCAACGCACAACCGGTTACTCGCCTTTCTACCTTGTTTATGGCCGTTCACCCAGTTCCTTTCTCGATGTTTTTCTTCTCTGCCCCTGTCAGTCCATCTCGATCTTCCTGCGAAGAATGTTTCCCGCCTCGTCCATTGTCGCCAGCGTGGCCGCGTCAACACCGCCGCCAGACAGCGAGACCGCAAGGATCATTATGACGCATATCATTGTGTGGTATTTTACAAGCCTGGCGATGAAGTGCTGCTCTGGACACGAGTTCGCACTCCTGGGTTGTGCGAGAAGTTTCAGTGTCAGTTTAGTGGCCTCTACACGGTCCTGGAAATGACTTCTCCAATTAATTATCGAGTGACCCCTGTTGATTCCTCAACTGACCGCCGTTGCCATTCTGCCGAAGTGGTCCACGTTTCTCGTATGAAGCCCTTCACGCGGCGTTCCCCGTACCTTTAGGCAGCGGCCAGGATGGCCGCGTTCGCGCGAGGGAAATTAGTGTGGGCATTTATTGTGAACTTCTTCATCATCTGTACATTATCATCATCATGCGTGTGCCCTTCATCTTCATCGCGCGTGCGGGCGCATCATCAGCGTGGACTGTGCCGAAGGCTGTTCATGCTGGTTGTGGACGCCGCCCTTCTTCGCCGCGTCGTCACAATATATATATATATATATATATATATATATATATATACTGGGTGTTTCAGCGAACGCTTTCAAAATTTATTAAAGGTTGCCTGTGCCACATAGCCCAATTCTAGTTCATGAGCTGGTCTACTCGAAGAGGCGGAATTACTTGCACAACTAATTGAAATGCATAATCGACGTATTACCAAAAATTCACTAATTAAGTTTTTAACTAATTACCTGATGGCCCATATTGCAATTTACAAATTGTAGCCGTGGAGTTCGCAAGGCGGATCCACTTGGAACGAATTCTTGGGATGACAACAGTTTCGAGATATTAATTCCCGAACCTCGCGGAAAAATGCATTGGCGTTCCAGTTAGGTTCTTAACAAAACGTCGCTTTTTGCATTCAGGCACAAAATTAACTGGAACGCCAATGCATTTCTTCGCGAAGTTCGGGAATTAATATCTCGAAACTGGTGTCATCCTGAGAATTAATTCTAAGTGGATCCGCCTTGCGAACTCCACAGCTACAATGTGTAAATTGCAATATGGGCCATCAGGTAATTAGTTAAAAACTTAATTAGTGAATTTTTGTTAATAAGTCGATTATGCATTTCAATTTGTTGGGTCAAGTAATGTCCGCCTCTTCGAGTAGACCAGCTCATTAACTAAAATTGGGCTATCTGCCAAAGGCAACCTTTAACAATTTTTGAAAGTGTTCGCTGAAACACCCTGTATATTGTAAGCACGTTAAACGTACTTCATCATTCTCATTTGTATATAGCCATCATGATCCCTGTTGTTGTTGTTCTTCTTCTTCTTCGTGTTTGACCCTGGGCCGTGCCGGCGGAATAAACGGGTCTGCCAGTGCTTCTCTTCCTGGTCGTCTTCCGTCTTTCGAAGTGGTGGAGGCGCGTCAAGATCCCGACGTCCTCCTGCGTTCCTGCCCTACCTGGAGCTACGTTCCGGTCGCCGCCTGCGCCCGGCCACCCCTACAGCTATGGCCACCCCTACGTCGGCCGCTGGCACTATCGCTACCCCTAACGCTCCCACACGCACGACATTGTCTGCACTGACATCGTGCACCATTACCAGCCCTCAAAGTGATCGACCAGTCTTTGCGGGTCTCCTCGGCGATGACGTCGACGACTGGCTCGACAATTAAAACCGCGTGAGTTCGGCCAATGGCAGGACCGACACACAGAAGTTTACTAACGTCGCGTTCTATCTGACGCACGTTGCGAATACGTGGTATTTTAACCACGAAACTGACTTCGCCGACTGATCAGCGTTTACTACCAGCTTGCGGCAAATCTCGTCTTGATCTGGCCGTTCACAAGTCACCAAACAGAAGCTCGCTGTGCGTGTTCAACTTCCACATGAGTCATATACATCGTACATCGAAGATGTCCTGGCTCTATGCCGCCACGCCAACATTGGAATACACGGAAGCCGAACGCATTCTTAAAGGCATTAGTTCCATTACATTCAACGCCTTAGCTGTTCTAAGTCCTACCTCGGTTCAACATATTGCCACGAGGTCTCGAGCTGCGGCGAGCGCGAGCCAGTATTCAGGCAAGGAGAGAAGAAGAAGAGGTTTTTCGTTTTTGGGGTCAGCCATCTTCCTGGCTAGTACTCGTCTCTGCCGGTGCAGGACTTCTTGCTCTGAAGGCCTTCTGTTGCACGTGACAAACTGGTGGAGGTGCTGGGTAGTCCCAGCAAATGTCCTACACGCCTCCTGGTAGCCCTGTGCCTACAGTGACAACACCTGTTCACCGGGCCAGCCGAAGAGTCCGAGGATTGCCCCCTGAGCTTGGACCTCTTCCCGAGACTACGTCAGCTACGCACCAAAGCGGTATGGAAGGCACTACTAGTGCTGCTCACTATACGCTACAGAAAGTGCCAAAAGTCTTCCATGGCTCCATCCTTGAGGATGTCGAAGACTGGTTGGCTCAGTTCGAACGCGTCGCTGATTTCAATGGGTGGACCGATGCGAACAAGCTGAAGAATGTATACTTTAGCCTGGAGGATGGCGCTCGCACCTGGTACGAGAACCGCGAACCCTTCTCGTCGTGGAGCGACTTTTGTCGTCATCTGCGGGCAAGTTACGCCAATGCTGATCGCTGTGAACGCGCCGAGCGGGCCATTCAGTCGCGCATCCAAATGCCCAACGAAAGTGTGATGATGTACGTTGAGGACATGACGCGCCTCTTTCGTCGAGCTGACCCGGACATGGCAGAAGATAGGAAGCTCCGGCACTTAATGCGAGGGGTTAAGGAGCAGCTTTTCGCTGGCCTTGTTCGGAGTCCCCCGACGACTGTGGCCGAGTTCTTAACGGAAGCCACGACAATGGAAAAAGTGCTTCAGCAGCGGTCAGCAGTGTACGACCGGCAAATCAGCGTCGCGTCATCGATGGATCAGATCGGAGCTGCCGGAGGTAGCATCAACATCGACTCCCTCTGCGACCTCATCCGATCAGTGGTACGCGACGAGCTGCAAAGAATACACTGCCTGCCTCAACCTGCTGCGGGATCCATATCCAGCCTCATCAGGAACGAGGTGCAGCATGCTCTGCAAGTCCCGCTTGCCAGGGAGGTCACACCACCTGTGCCGACAGAGCTTCGGCGCGCATCATACGCGGAAGCTGCGAGCCGGTATATTCCTGCTTCTCCGCGCTTCGTCCGCCCCACACCTCACGATACACTTCCATCAGTGCAACCGATCCAGCACTTGGAGAACCGCCAACCACTTCAAAGAAAATCGGATGTCTGGCGCACACCGGACAGGCGACCGCTGTGCTATCACTGTGGCGAAGCCGGACATGTGTACCGTGAATGCCCATATCGCCGCCTTGGACTTCAGGGTTTTGCCGTCGACTCTCCAAGGCCAAGATTCGGCGAAAGACCAAGAGCCATTGAGGAATACCTGTCTCAACAGCGCATGCCACTGCCCTTGCGACGGCAGTCACGGTCACCGTCGCCGAGACGATTTTCCCCAAATTCCCGGAGCTCCCCAGTGGCGGCGCAGGGGCGTTCGCCAAGCCCTAGACGGGAAAACTAAAGACAGCGACCTTCGGGGGCGACGCGGCTGATAATCGACGCGAGCAAGGCCTCCTAGCGACGCGACCAGGTACCGGCAGTGATTCGACAACAACTGAACTCGGAAGCCGACTGTCTTTGGATATACCTGTGGTGCTCGACGGTCACCATGAAGTCAGTGCGTTATTGGACACAGGGGCTGATTACTCGATCGTGAGCCGAAAACTAGCGACACACCTGAAGAAAGTAGTTACGCCTTGGTACGGAACACAAATTCGTACTGCCGGCGGACATGTAGTCACCCCACTTGGTATATGCACACTCCGAGTTGGCATTCGTGGACGTACGTTTCTCTCCAGTTGCCTTGTACTTCGCGAATGTTCCCGAGACATCATCCTTGGAATCGACTTTCTACGGGAATATGGCGCTATTATCGACCTGCGGGAGCGCACCGTGACCTTCTCGACAGAGAGAGCAGCAGACAAAACCGACGACAGCCATCTCAGCACGTTTCGCGTTTATGCCGACAACGTCGCGTTACCCCCCCGTTCGAGTGTCCTCGTTGATGTCGTGTGTGACAAGTTACGTGATGGTGAGGCAGTCGCTGAAGGCAACATGTCGCTCTTGCTCACACTAGGTCTCTGCGCCGCTCGCAGCCTCGTCACGCTTCGTGACGGACGTTCTACGCTGCTTGTGACGAATTTTAGTAATGAGCACCGTCACCTTTTTCGTCGCACTGCCATCGCTCTCGCCTACCCCATAACAGACTGCTGAATGTTTTACGTCTGCATCACTGGACAATGCTCTCCAATCGACACCGGGGGCTGCGACGGCATCACTAAGCAAAGTAGACATTAATTCGACTCTACCGGAAGAACAACAAATAGCGCTGCATGAATTGCTGCTTCAATTCCAAGAATGTTTCGCCTCGTCCTCTAAGGTGCGTCAGACGCCCATCACGAAACACCGAATCAATACATATACCGACGTGTAGCCCATAAAACAACAGCCTTACCGAGTTTCGGCCAAAGAACGGGACGCGATACATACGCAAGTCGAAGAGATGCTTCAGGACGATGTTATACAGCCTTCCAAAAGTCCCTGGTCATCGCCGGTCGTCCTCGTGAAGAAGAAGGACGGAACACTACGTTTCTGCGTTGACTACAGGCGGCTAAACAGCGTGACTAAAAAAGACGTCTATCCACTGCCCCGCATCGATGATTCACTCGACAGACTGCGACGCGCCAAGTATTTTTCATCTATAGACTTGAAAAGCGGATACTGGCAGATTGAAGTTGATGAACGAGATCGCGAGAAAACGGCCTTTGTTACGCCGGATGGCCTGTATGAATTCAAAGTGCTCCCTTTCGGCTTGTGTTCTGCACCTGCGACATTCCAGAGAATGATGGACACTGTTCTCACTGGTTTGAAGTGGCATACTTGCCTCGTTTATCTTGATGACGTCGTCGTATTTTCGGCGACCTTTGAGGAACACCTGAATCGTCTGAAGACTGTGCTGGACGCCCTCCGCGCCGCTAACCTCACGCTGAAGCCAGAGAAATGCCACTTCGGTTACAAAGAACTTAAGTTTCTCGGCCATGTTGTGAGCGCGGATGGCGTTCGGCCTGACCCTGACAAGACCACCGCCGTAGCCTCCTTTCCTGTTCCCCGTGACAAGAAAGCAGTCCGTCGCTTTCTGGGGCTCTGCGCATACTATCGCCGCTTCATCGCCAATTTTTCTAGGATTGCCGAACCTCTGACTCGCCTCACACGAGAAGATGTACCATTTGTCTGGAATGAAGAGCAGGACGCGGCTTTCACCGAGCTGCGGGAGCGTTTGCAGACACCACCAGTTCTTGCTCACTTTGACGAGGACGCTGATACTGAAGTCCATACCGACGCCAGCAACGTGGGTCTTGGCGCCATCCTGGTCCAACACCAAGAGGGCACAGAGCGCGTGATAGCTTACGCCAGCCGTACTCTTTCACGCGCAGAAGCAAACTATTCCACCTCAGAAAAAGAGTGCCTTGCAGTGGTATGGGCGACCATGAAGTTTCGGCCTTACCTCTACGGTCGCCCCTTCAAAGTAGTGACCGACCACCATTCATTGTGCTGGTTGACCAATATACGAGACCCCGCTGGGCGACTCGCACGATGGAGCCTTCGTCTGTAAGAATTCGATCTGACCATCGTATACAGATCAGGCCGCAAGCACGAAGATGCGGATTCGTTGTCGCGTGCACCCACCGATGTTTGTGATCCGGCCGCTGAGGATGACAGTGGATTCCTTGGGGCCCTCACCACAACGGACTTGATTGCACGACAGCGCGAGGATACCGAAATCCGCGCAATCATCGAGAACCTCGAAGGACGCAACTCTCCCATACCTCGACGCCTTTCTCGCAGTCTCTCGTCCTTCTGCCTTCGAAGAGGTGTCCTGTATAAGAAAAACTCGAACAGCAACGGCAAACCCTACCTTCTCGTCATACCTGCTGACATGCGCGACGACATTCTTCTTGCCTGCCATGACGAGCCCACATCTGGTCACTTAGGCTCCTCCCGAACTCTCGCCAGAGTTCAACAGGCGTACTACTGGCCCAAACTGTCTACATCTGTAAAGCGCTACGTCAAGAGTTGTCGGGAATGTCAACGCCGCAAATCCCCGCCACTGAAGCCCGCGGGGCTGCTGCAACCGATCGCACCACCCAGGGCACCATTCGATCAAATAGGCATGGATTTACTCGGGCCTTTTCCACTATCATCAGCCGGCAACAAGTGGATCGTAGTCGCCACAGATTACTTAACCAGATACGCCGAGACAAGGGCTCTACCACGCGCTACGGCTGCCGATGTTGCCCAGTTCTTTATAGACCAGGTCGTTCTTCGACATGGAGCCCCGTCTTACGTGATCACTGACAGAGGCACAGCTTTCACGGCCCAGCTTATTGACGACGTATTCAAGCTAAGCTACACGAGCCATCGCAAGACCACTGCATATCATCCGCAGACCAACGGGTTGACGGAACGATTGAACAAAACCATCGCCGACATGTTATCCATGTACGCCGATGTACAACACAACACGTGGGATCAGGTTCTACCGTACGTAACATTTGCGTACAACTCTGCCATCCAGGAGACGACGCGATTCACGCCGTTTCGTCTTGTCTATGGACGTGAGGTTCAGACTATGCTGGATGCGATGCTTCCACACGATTATGACGCGCTGCTCACCCCTGACGCTGAGCAATTTACGCAGTACGCCGAAGAAGCTCGCCAATTGGCACGCCTACACATCACGCAACAGCAGAGTGTAGATGCACGTCGCTACAATCTTCGCCATCGCCAAGTGGAATACCACCCGGGCGATCAAGTTTGGGTGTGGACGCCGGTGCGCCGCCAGGGGTTGTCAGAGAAACTGCTCAGTCGCTACTTTGGACCCTACAAAGTGCTGCGTCGCGTTAGTGACGTGAACTACGAGGTTCTCCCGGATAGTGCCATGTCACCCCAGCGTCGAAGGCAGCACTCGGAGATTGTGCACGTTGTACGACTCAAACCTTATTTTGCGCGATAGTGCGACAGCGTCTCAACTTTATGATGTACTTTATTTTTCTCTCCCTCAGCCCCCACTTGTGCTTACTTTATGTTCCTTCCCTTTTTTTTCTTTCCCTCTACCTACGTCGACCAGCGCAAGCATCGGGACGATGCCCGTTTTTTTTCACAGGGGGAAAATGCCACGAGGTCTCGAGCTGCGGCGAGCGCGAGCCAGTATTCAGGCAAGGAGAGAAGAAGAAGAGGTTTTTCGTTTTTGGGGTCAGCCATCTTCCTGGCTAGTACTCGTCTCTGCCGGTGCAGGACTTCTTGCTCTGAAGGCCTTCTGTTGCACGTGACAATATTAGCCAGCGCTTGGACGAGCTTCAGGCATGGTGGTGGTGGCTTCACCATGACAGCGACCGTCCCCTGCCACCTCATTCTGATTTTCGTGCTCTTATCTGCACTATAATTCATGAAGAACTTCAGGAGCAGCAACAGAGGTGATCCACTGTTGTTTCCGCCCGACCCCCAAAATTCGAATTGCGCAACCTTGTGAAGCAGGAGTTGGCAGCCATGACGACACCGACAACGTCTGTTGCCCCAGCAGCGTTCCCGATGCCCGCATACGCGGAAGTCGCTGCAATACCACCAATTAGTGTAAGCACATTAAACGTACTTCATCGTTCTCATTTTGAATATAGCCATCATCATTCCTGTTCTTCCTCTTCTGGGCCAAGCCTGGGCCGTGCCGGCGGATTAAACGGGTCGGCCAGTGCTGCCTGTCCTGGTCGTCTTCCGTCTTTCAATATATATATATATATATATATATATATATATATATATATATATATTGTGACGTCACAGTAAGGGCGGACCTTTATTGAGCCCGAGAGACGACACGGCGAAGAAGGGCGGTGTCCACAACCAGCCTGAACAGCATTCGACACAGTCCACACTGATGATGATGCTCCCGCACGCGCGATGAAGGTGAGGGGCACACGTATGATGATGATAATGTACAGATGATGAAGAAGTGCACAATAAATGCCCACACTAATTTCCCTCGCGCGAAAGCGGCCATCCTGGCCGCTGCCGAAAGGTACGGGGAACGCCGCGTGAAGGGCTTCATGCGAGAAACGTGGACCACTTCGGTAGAGCGGCAACGGCGGTCACTTGAGGAATCAACAGGGGTCACTCGATAATTAACTGGAGAAGTCATTTCCAGGACCGTGTAGGGGCCAATAAACTGACACTGAAACTTATCGCACAACCCAGGAGTGCGAACTGGTGTCCAGAGCAGCACTTCATCGCCAGGCTTGTAAAATACCACACAATGATATGCGTCATAATGATCCTTGCGGTCCCGCTGTCTGGCTGCGGTGTTGACGCGGCCACGCTGGCGACAATGGACGAGGCGGGAAACATATTCTTCGCAGGAAGATCGAGATGGACTGACAGGGGCAGAGAAGAAAGAAACATCGAGAAAGGAACTGGGTGAACGGCCATAAACAAGGTAGAATGGCGGTTGTGCGTTGAACGGCGGTGTTATACGCGAAGGTGACGAATGGCAAAATTGTGTCCCAGTTTCTGTGATCGGGTTGAATATAGGCGGATATCATGTCAGAGAGCCTACGATGAAACCGCTCAGTCAGGCCGTTGGTCTGAGGCTGATAACTTGATGTAGTCTTGTGAGTGGTGCCAGAGGCTTTGAGCACTTCGCCTACCAGTTGGGAAAGGAATGCCTTTCCGCGGTCGCTCAGAAGGACACGAGGGGCGCCATGGCGCAGGATTATGGATTTAAGAATGAAGGCAGCGACTTCGGAAGCCGATGTTGAACTTATACAAGGTGTTTCGGCATAGCGCGTCAGGTGGTCGGCGGCTGTCACTATCCATCGACTACCGGTGGGAGTCATGGGAAGTGGCCCATAGAGATCGATGCCAACAACCTCAAATGGTTCCGCAGGACATGAGACTGGTAGTAGTTGCCCGGCAGGAGCTGATGTTGGACGTTTGCGACGCTGACAAATGGCGCAGGAAGCGACGTATCTCGCCACACTGGTAGACAGGCCAGGCCAGGAGAAGCGACTTCTTATGCGGTCGTAAGTTTTCTGGATGCCAAGGTGGCCAGCAGTCAAATCGTCATGAAAGGCCTGAAGGACACGCGCACGAAGGCAACGAGGTAGCACGGGGCAACCAGCGTCGTCCATAAGGATGGTGGATATGGCGGTACAGCTCGGAGTTTTCCAGCTTAAATTGTGTCAGCCGTCGACGAAGCCGGGCGTTAGGCGGGCGCGAAGCTCCACGAAGGTGATCTATATTACGGCGACAGTACGAGTCAGCGAGTTGTTGAGACGAAAATGATTAATGGTCGTGCGAAGTCAGATGATCAAGAATGGCGAAGGACAAAACCGCCATAGAAGAGACGTCAGTGAGTGCGTCACTGGAGGTGGTGGCGGAACCATTGATGAGTGCGGCTGTTGGAAACGGGCAGCGAGAAAGATCGTCTGCGTCTTGGTGCTTCTTACCAGACTTGTAGATGATTTCAAAGTCATATTCTTGCAGACGAAGAATCCAGCGACCAAGACGCCCGGTTAAGTTCTTGAGTGTGGAAAGCCAGCATAAGGCGTGGTGGTCCGTCACAATGGTAAAATGGCGACCGTGGAGATAAGGGCGAAATTTCTGGACGGACCAAACGACAGCGAGGCACTCCTGCTCAGTGATGGTATAGTTCTCGGCAGGTGTGAGCACGCGGCTGGCATACGCAACGACTCTCTCACGCGAAGAGTTGTCTCGCTGGAGGAGCACAGCACCGATGCCATGGCCGCTAGCATCCGTGTGCAAGAGTGTGGAGCAGTCTCATCAAAATGACACAGGACAGGCTCAGATGTGAGGGCGGCCTATAGCTGGTCAAAGGCAGATTCACATTCAGATGACCACACGAAGGGAGCATCAGAACGCAGGAAGTGGTGTAAAGGTGCAGCTATAGATGCGAAATCGCGAATAAATTGGCGAAAATAAGAAGCGATGCCGAGGAAACTGCGTAGGTCCTTGGTCTTTTCTGGACGAGGAAAGTGAAGCACCGCCGCAATCTTGTCAGGATCAGGTCGAATACCATCCTTGCTTACAATATGACCTAAGACCTTGATCATCTTGCTTCCAAAATGACACTCTTTGGTGTTGAGTTGAAGACCAGCACTGGCTATGCACGAGAGAACCTCGTCGAGACGTTGCAGGTGCTGTGCAAATGACGACGAGAAAATAACGATATCATCCAGATAGCACAAGCAGGTATTCGACTTCAGGCCACGCAGAACGGTGTCAATCATGCGCTCAAAAGTTGCGGCAGCATTGCAGAGGCCGAAGGGCATGACGTTGAACTCGTAAAGACCATCTGGGGTTGTAAACGCTGTTTTTTCTTTGTCGGCTTCGTGCATCGGAATTTGCCAGTAACCTGAACGCAGATCAAGACTGGAGAAGTACTCGGCACCTTGCAGGGAATCGAGGGCATCGTCAATGCGAGGCATGGGGTACACGTCCTTGCGCGTTATCTTGTTGAGCGCTCGGTAATCTAGACAGAAACGCACGGAGCCATCTTTGTTTCGGACCAAAACAATGGGAGACGACCAAGGGCTAGCAGAGGGGCGAATTATCTCACGTTGCAGCATGTCGGCGACGTTTTGCTCAATAATTTTGCGCTCAGCTAGAGACACGCGATACCGCCGGCGACGCACGACGGATCTGCCGTCTGTCTGAATTCGATGTGCTGTGATGGTCGTCTGTCCCAATGTTCAAGAATGGGCGTCAAATGAACCTGCATGCTTCTTCAACACGGCAAGGAGCTGTTGCGTCTGCGAAGGGGTCAAGTCCGAGCTGATTACAGCAGCAAGAGCGGAGGTAGAGGCAGAATGTCCAGCAGGAGGGATTTCAGAGGGAGCAGCCTTGAGGGGAACGACAGAGAGAGGCTCTGAATCAGCAACGCAAGCCAAAGTGGTGCCTTTAGGACGCAGCATTTTCTCAGGTGTTGTGTTTCTTGCTTCGAGAAGCGCAGAACCATTGTCAAACCTAACTAGGCCTGAAACAATGGCTATCCTTTTGTGAGCCTACGCGCACAAGGCAATATTAACACATCGCCATGGTCGATGACGTCGGACGTGATGGTCAGAATTTGCTGACAGCCTGGAAGTAGCTCGGTATCTTTTGCAGCGAGTAGACGAAGTGGCTGGTACGGTTCATCGCCGAGCGAATAGTCGGTGTCGGTAATAGGTACGACACCTTGCCCACAACATATAGCAGCAGAAGCAGAGGCAAGGAAATCCCATCCCAAAATGATCTGGTGGGAGCAGGGCGACAGCACAGCAAATTGTATGTAGTGGACGATGCCATCGATGAATACACGCACTGTACAAAACGCGGAAGGGCGGATTGTTTTCCCATGAGCTGCAACAAGCGCGGGTCCATCATAAGGCGTCGTAACTTTCCTGAGACGCCTACACAAATCGGAATGTATAACAGATAAAGTCGCACCGGTGTCCACCAAAAGCTTCAACGTGCACACCTTCAACAAACACGGACACCATATTACAAGGCGCGCTGGAGGAATTGTAGTCCTTCCTGTCGGTGAATGTAGTTTTTACTCCGAAAACTGCATTACTTAGTGTTCCGGGCGGCGGTCAGAGGTGAATGAGGCAGGCCGAAGCGATGACGAGGTGCGGCGGAAGGGCGAAGGTGATCGGCCTCTGGTGGTGCGGTAACCATTCGGCGTCTCGGTCGTTGCGGGCGGAGATGGGGAACGGCGCGGGGGGGGGGGGGGGGGGGAAGCGTAACGACGGCTTTGGTAAGAGGCCCCACCAGAATACACATCGCGTTCACACAGGTCGTACCCGCGACGCTCATCTTGTTGGCGCTTGCGGCAAAAACGTGATATATGGCCGCGATAACCACAGTAATAAGAGCTAGGACGAGATGGTCGCCAAGGCGGTAGTAAGGGGCGCTCGGTGCGCTGTGAGGTAGTGCGATCAGGTGGGGCGATGACGGCTCAAGTGGTAATGAGGGGACATTGGCCGGAGGAGCAACACCAACCTGCGCGTATGTGGATAGAGGCAACGTTGGACGTACACTTGTTGGAGGCGCGGCAGCAACCTGCGCGTATGTTGGTACGGTGCGAAGGGCCGGAGGGTCCACATTCGCAGAGCAGGTCATTGACGCAAGTTCCTCTCTGATGACGTCGCGCAATGCTGCACCAGAAGGCTGAGCAGGAATCAATGGCGGTGACAAGCCAAGTGAGTGCAGTTCTTCGCGTATGATCGCCCGGATCATCATACGCAAGTCAGGGTCTGCCGCAGAACGGTGTTCGCTGAAGTCCGGCTGCAAGCGTACGGACTCGAGCTCGTCGAGGCTCTGGCACGTCAGGACGATGTCAGCGACGGTAGCCGGGTTCTTGGCGGCGAGCGCGTTGAAGGCCACAGTCCCAATACCTCTAAGAATGTGCAGTGTCCTGTCTGACTCAGCCATGGCATCATTGACACGGCGACAGAGTGCAAGCACATCCTCGATTTACGATGTGTAGGACTCGCCGGAGTGTTGTTTGCGAGCATCCAGAGTTTTCTTCGCAAGGGCAGAGCGAACCGCCGGCGTGCCAAAAACTTGCCGAAGCTGCGGCTTGAAGTTCGTCCAATCGGTGAAATCAACCTCATGGTTGAAAAACCAGGGCTTCGCCACACCGGTCAGGTAGAACGAGACATGGCGGAGCTTGTAGGGATCATCCCACCGATTAGCAGAGCTTACGCGCTCGTAATCATACAGCCAGTCCTCAGCATCTTCACCGCCAAGACCAACGAACAGATGGGGATCACGCTGGTGGCCGCTAATGATCACAGAAGGTGCGGCTTGTGAAGGCGGGATGGTTAGGCTAGAAGCACCAGGCTGCTCGTCCTGCGACATGCTGACGGACAGTGGGCACAAGCGGCGACCCAAACGAAGCTCCAGGGAGTAGGCCAGGGGCGTAGAGGACGGGGAACCAAGAAGCACCTACACCACTTGTGACGTCACAGTAAGGGCGGACCTTTATTGAGCCCGAGAGACGACACCGCGAAAAAGGGCGGCGTCCGCAACCAGCCTCAACAGCCTTCGACACAGTCCACACTGATGATGATGCGCCCGCACGCGCGATGAAGATGAGGCGCCCACGCATGACGATAATGTACAGATGAAGAAGTGCAAAATAAATGCCCACAATATATATATATATATATATATATATATATATAAATGTTACGGGGAAAAGAAATAAGAAATGTATTTACAGCGTATTTACAAGACTGGCAGCGGCTGGGAAGATCATAGTAAGCACGCGAAGTCCCGAGCTTCGTCTTCTTCAAGTGCTCTCAACACGTCTTCTTTATCGCTCTGTCACATGACCCCCGGCGGCTGAAGCACCGACCCGGTGCTGGTTAGGAGGCGGTCGAGTGATACGGCTTAAGACGCGCGACGTGGACTACGTCGGAACGAGGCTGAGCCCCGGTGGGGTCAAGAGGGGCGATTTCGTAGGTGACGTCGGTTACTTGACGCAAGACGCGGTAAGGACCAGAGTAGCGTGAAAGCAACTTCTCCGAGAGGCCAACGCGTCGCGACGGAGACCAAAGGAGAACCAGGGCGCCCGGTGTGTAGTGGGCGTCACGATGGCGGGTGTCATATAAGCGCCGCTGATTTTCCTGCGAGTCCACAAGTCGACGTCGGGCAATATGGCGTGCCTCTTGTGCCTGGATTATGGCGTCCCGGGCGTACTCTGATGTGAAATGCAGGCTATCAGGCAGGAGGGTGTCGAAAGGTAGTGTAGGGTCGCGGCCAAACAAGAGGAAGAATGGAGAGAAGCCTGCGGTATCGTGGCGAGAAGAATTGTAGGCAAAGGTAACGAATGGTAATGCAACGTCCCAGTCGCGATGGTCAGCGGAGACATACATGGATAGCATCTCAGTGAGGGTCCGGTTGAGACGCTCGGTTAGACCATTCGTTTGTGGATGGTAAGCAGTAGCAAGTTTGTGTTTAGTCGCGCACGAGTGTAGAATGTCATTAACAACTTTAGAAAGAAAGTAGCGGCCTCGGTCGGGAAGGAGCTGTCGAGGGGCACCGTGGTGAAGGATGACGTTTTCTAGTAGGAAATCGGCGACATCGGTTGCACAGCTTGTCGGAAGAGCCCGTGTGATTGCGTATCGGGTGGCGTAATCTGTTGCTACAGCAATCCACTTATTTCCCGAAACAGACGTAGGAAAAGGGCCTAAAAGATCAACGCCTACACGAAAGAATGGTTCTGATGGCACGTCAAGTGGTTGAAGGCGGCCAGCAGGGAGTGTGGTCGGCTTTTTTCGTCGTTGACAAAGGTCACACGCAGCGACATAACGGCAGACGTCACGGTAAAGACCAGGCCAAAAAAAGCGCCGACGAACGCGGTCGTAAGTCCGTGACATGCCAAGGTGACCGGCAGTCGGCACATCATGAAGCTGGGCGAGAACAGTCCGGCGCAGATGCGTAGGGACAACTAAGAGTCGGTAAGGGCCGTCAGGGCGCATCTTACAGCGGTACAAGATGCCATCGTGGAGTTCAAACATTCGAAGGGAAGGGTCGGGCGTCGTTGAAGTCAGCCGTTGAATAAGGTCTTTTAAGAAGTCGCCCCGGCGTTGTTCCGCTCCGATATCGTCAAAAGCACTCAAAGAGAGAACGGTCACAGGAATGCCGGCCATACAAACGTCAGGTGGGTCGACAGGATGGCGCGACAAGCAGTCCGCATCTTGGTGTAACCGGCCTGTCTTGTATACAACTGAGTAGTTGTATTCTTGAAGGCGCAGAGCCCATCGGCCAAGGCGCCCAGAAGGATCTTTCAGAGATGAAAGCCAACACAGAGCATGGTGGTCAGTGATGACTGTGAATTGCCGGCCGTACAAATAGGGGCGGAATTTTCCCACTCCCCGAACGAGAGCCAGACACTCGCGCTCAGTGATGGAATATTTGCGCTCAGCAGGGGAAAGAAGGCGGCTGGCGGAAGCAATAACACGGTCTTGTCCTTGTTGTTTCTGGGCCAGGATAGCTCCAATACCATGGCCGCTGGCATCGGTACGGACTTCTGTTGGAGCTGATGCGTCAAAGTGAGCGAGAATGGGAGGGGAAGTAAGCAGCCGGATCAGCTCAGTGAAAGCACGAGCTTGCTCACGGCCCCAAATGAAGGCAGCGTCCTTCTTGAGGAGCTGAGTAAGAGGGCGTGCAACGTCCGCAAAATTGCGGACAAACCGACGAAAGTAGGAGCAGAGGCCCAAGAAGCTGCGAACGTCCTTGGCGCACGTTGGCACGGGAAAGTCTTTCACTGCCCGGATTTTATCTTGATCAGGACGGACACCGGAAGAATCGACGAGATGTCCGAGCACAGAAATTTCACGACGACCGAAGTGGCATTTGGACGAATTGAGTTGTAGCCCCGCCCGACGAAAAACAGATAGGACCGTCGATAGGCGTTCGAGGTGCGTCGCAAAAGTCGGAGAAAAAACTATCACATCGTCCAAGTAACAGAGGCAGATGGACCACTTGAAACCGTGTAGGAGGGCGTCCATCATTCGTTCAAATGTGGCTGGGGCATTACATAACCCGAAAGGCATCACTTTGAACTGATAGAGGCCGTCGGGAGTAATGAAAGCCGTTTTCTCATGGTCCATGTCATCGACGGCAATTTGCCAGTACCCGGAGCGAAGGTCTATGGACGAAAAATATTGTGCTCCATGGAGGCAATCAAGGGCATCGTCAATGCGTGGTAGCGGATAGACGTCCTTCTTGGTTACCTTGTTTAGGTGCCGATAATTTACGCAAAATCGCTAACTGTTGTCCTTTTTCTTAACTAGGACAACAGGGGATGCCCATGGGCTACAAGAAGGTTCAATGATGTTACGAGAAAGCATCTTATCAACTTCGTGTTGGGTGATGTCTCGCTCGGTAGGAGAGACGCGGTAGGGTCGGCGATGGATTGGGCTCGCATCCCCGGTGTTAATGCGATGTTTCACAACAGATGTTTGTCTGAGAGGACGGTCTCCAAGGTCGAATAAGTCCCAGTACGAGGCAAGGAGGCAACGTAGTTCATTGGCACACTGGGGCGGAAGGTCGGGCGCGATCATTTTCATTAGGGCATTCAAGTCTGAAGGGGCAGGAGGCACAGCAAGAGTTGCACACGAGGAGTCGTCAGCATTTAAAACCGAAATCTGGTAGTCTTCGGCCGGCGTGATTTGCGCAAGTGATATGCCGCGCGGGAGAACTTGTGCACTAAGTCCAAAGTTCACTAGCGGAAGACAGGACGTGTTGTCCGTAATGGTAATGACGGTGTGAGGAAATGCGACGTTATGCGAGAGCAGGACATCCGGATTAGGAGATACGATGTAGTCACCGTCTGGAATGGGCGGAACGGGTGAAACACCTATGTAGGTAACAGCAAGGTGAGGGAGGCGAATATGCTCTGTGGAACATAGCCGAATCGGAGCACTATCGGGGGGATCAATAGCAACAGGTAGAGCGAGTTGCACAACACCAGCAGAACAGTATCAAGGCGGAATGGGCTGAGAGAAAGTCAAGTCCCAGGATTAGGTCGTGAGGGCAGTGTTCTAGGACATAGAATAAAACAGAAGTATGATGATCGGCGACACTCACACGAGCTGGACACATGCCAATAACGGCCGGCGTTCCCCCGTCGGCGACTCGGAGCACAGGCGACGGGGCAGGAGTGAGGACTTTCTTGAGACGATGGCGAAGCTGAGCACCCATGACAGATACGTGCGCGCCAGTGTCAATCAGAGCCGTAACAGGTACACCATCCACGTTCACTTTGATGAGGTTCCGATGTGTGGGCAGGGTCAGAAGAGGATTTTGGCGTCGGGGCGGTATAGCAGCATCACCTCTAGGTGCTGCACCCGTTAGTTTTCCGAAAGCGTGCGCCGGAAGGAGCTGGGCGACGGTGACCGACGCGATGGGGGCGAGCGGGAGGAGCGGCGATGCGGCGAAGGAGAGCGGCTAGAGCGGGCGGGCCGAGAAGTGTCGCCAGAAGTTACAGGTTGCATGCGCGGTGGGAAGCAAGAAGCAGCATGAGGCGGGCGGTCGGATGGCAGATAGGGCCAAGGGGTCGAATTCCACGAAGAGCGGCAGTGACGTGAAATGTGACCGATACGGCCACAGGTGAAGCATATTGGCCTGTCGTCGGGAGTGCGCCATTCAGCCGGGTTGCGATACCGCGGAGGGGCGTTCATGTTGCGAGGGCGCATGGCAAAGGTGGACGAAGCGTAGTCAGGCTGATTAACGGAGCAGACATTGGTCAAGCCAACGTTGGCCAATTCCTGGCGTACGACGGTCTGGATCAGGGAAACGGTGGACTGGCAATTGTCGGAGCCAAGGGTTGGCGTTTGGATAGGAGATGCGGCCTCGATTTCACGCCGGATGATGTGGACGATGTCATCAGAGCGATTGGGCGTGGGCAGACTGCGGAGGTCTTCGCAGGTGGACGTAGCAGCCGTGTTGGGGAGGCGGGGAAACGGGTGGGCAATGCGGCGGCTCTTGGCTTCTTCAAACCGCCTGCATTCGGTAATGATGGCTTGTACAGTCGAAGAATTCTTAATAACGAGGAGGTGAAAGGCGTCATCTGCTATGCCCTTAATGACATGTGCGACCTTATCAGCTTCGGACATTCTCGGATCCACTTTGCGGCACAGAGCGAGCACGTCCTGGATGTATGTGAGGTAGGACTCAGTGCACGTCTGGACACGCGAAGCGAGGTCTTTTTGAGCGGCGCGCTGACGTCCAACAGGCTTGCCAAACAAATCCGTGAGCTTCTGCTTACAAATGTCCCAGATGGTAAGTTCCTCCTCATGGGTCTGAAACCAGACGCGTGCCGTTGCCGCGAGATAGAAGATCAAATTAGCCAGCATGGCGGTCTGGTTCCAATGGTTGCTCTTGCTCACCCGCTCATAAAGTTGAAGCCAGTCTTCAACATCCGTGTTGTCAGTGCCGGAAAAGGTGCCGGGGTCGCGCGGTTGTGCCAGAATGACGGTTGGCGTGGGGGCCGACGAGCCCGAAGCATCCTCGCCTTGAGCTGGCATGGTAGATGCAGCCAAGGAGCGCCCGCTGCGTAAATCCGTCTTGAACTTGAGCCCGCAAACTCCACCAAAAATGTTACGGGGAAACGAAATAAGAAATGTATTTACAGCGTATTTACAAGACTGGCAGCGGCTGGCAAGATCATAGTAAGCACGCGAAGTCCCGAGCTTCGTCTTCTTCAAGTGCTCTCAACACGTCTTCTTTATCGCTCTGTCACAATATATATATGCATACACGGGTAAGGCTCGGAAAGCTGGTCAGGCCCCACCCCCCCCCCCCCAAAAAAAAAAAAAAGATTACAACTTTCCGCCTATGACTTCAAATGTCGCCGGTGGCCGACCTCCTCGAGCGATGGCGTTTTCGCGATTATTTACGTGCGATTTTGCGTCTTGGCATCGGACGCGTCGCAGGCCGTTGCAAAGTGAGATGCCCAGTCACGCGAAATCTCGCAAAAGTGATCGTTTCACCGAATACAGCTGTATATTTTCACGGTGGCAACGCAGAAATGGGCCCACTACGCTGCGCGCGCGCCGCCGAAGTTGCAATTCTTCACGAAATTTGGCAGAATCTTTTATTGAAACAATATCATTTGGAAGGTTATTCCATAGTGCGATGGCGCGCGGCAATGCAGAACTATTGAAGGATTGTGTGCGGCCAAAAATGCGCCTGAAGCTGAGATGATTATGAAGTCGACTAGATGTGCGAGAAGGAATTTCAAGGGACAAACGGCTGGACCACGAGTTATAGAAGTATCTATGAAAGAGGCATAGGAAGCGCAACAGAGCGGCGGGAATCCAAGTCAGGAAGGGAAATATCACGATAAATTTGGGTAATGCTAGATTGACGACTGTAATTAGAAGTTATAAAGCGGGCAGCACGATTTTGGATGGATTCCAATTTGTCTATTAGGTACTGTTGATGAGGAGACCAGATAGATGAAGCATATTCTAGTTGAGGGCGTACCAATGTTTGGTAGGCCTGTTGTCGAATGGTAGAGGGGGAAAGATGCAGATGACGACGTAAAAACGCTAAAGTTCTGTTAGCTTTAGCGCATATCTTCTCGATTTGAGTACACCAGGAAAGATTAGTACAGAAATGAACACCAAGATATTTGTAAGTAGAGCCACGAGGAACTTCAGCCGAACAGATTTTGTACGGGAACTTAAGAGCTGATTTCGCGCGAGTGAAGGAAAGTACGCAGCATTTAGATGTGTTAAGTGACATTTGCCAACGGTCACACCACTGATTAACTAAGTGATGGTCATTCTGTAAAGTTACATGGTCACCATGACAATCAATGGCTCTGTAAATTACGCAATCATCCGCAAAAAGTATACAGGAATAAATTTTGCTGGGTAAATCATTAATAAAAATTAAGAAAAGCTAGGGCCTAATACACTAGATGCAGAGACAGATGCAGATGCATACACAGATGCATACTCAGATGCAGAGACAGGAACATTGTCGGCGTTATGTAATGTAACAGTATTTCAGCCACGGTCAGGAGAAACAGCTCGCCAAAACTTTCTAGGGTTAGTGCGTAAAAGTGAGGACAGATCGGTGGAAAAATACTTCTTTTTCGCTTCAGATATTCCAAGACGGTAAGTCTTTAAACAATCTTTACATTTAGACCATGATGAAGGACATGATAGCCGTTTAGCAGAAGCGTATAACCTTTTCTTTTTATTTCTGTGTGATCTAAGCGATTTATTAAACCATGCGTTATGTTTGTCGTTAGATATTGCGACTAATCGCACGTACGTATCTACTAGAAGTGTGATAATGTTATTGCGATAGCAATTATACGGACACTTCAACCGGATTTCTGCCGTCGCGGTCGCCGTCGTCGTCGCCGTCGCCGTGAGGTTCCCTATAGATAAAATCTTCACCGCGCGCCGTATGCCCGAGCGGAAGCGTGCGGAGACGCGCGCTATCACGGAGAGCGACCGCACTCAATCACCCACGCGCAAGCAAGGAAGCGGGAAGCCAGCGCCGGAGGGAGCGCGGGGGGGGGGGGGGGGGGGGCGCACTTCTACTCTGCAAACAACCGCGCACGTCGCTCGTCCGCACTGTCTCTTATCTCCACACGGCTCTGACCTTTATGCGCCGTGCATTCGCCGCTCAGTTTCCGTTGAAGCGATAGACCGCACGTACCTTCGCCCGCTGCGGCGTATGGGCTCGCTTCCACCGTTTTGACTGTCGTTGTCTGCAGTCATTCAGTGTGATCTATTCATGTTTGTTTGTGCGCGCTCACACCACGCTTGTTCATTCAGTTAGTAATAGTCGGGCCACATTTTCCAACACACGCTACACATGCAATGCTGCCCGGATCGGCAGTGCAGCACTACAGGTGTGTCCCTTCGCACGCGCTGCCCACGGGAAGCGCTTCTCATCAACACCACCGTTTCACACGCGCCTTCTCGTAGTCATCGAGTCTCTCTTCATGTCGGTCTACTTACGCCGCAGCACACCTGCTTACTTAATCAGCTCATGTTTATTACAATTAATATTGCTACCAAAGCCGCTCACCTTACTTCGTATGACATTGCTGTGTTGCTATCGCATTCATTGCTTCGCCCTTAGGGCGGAACTGTGACATTTTTTTTTAAACTGAATTCCAATTTTCTTCAACACACCTGTTGGTGAATGATGGAAGAAACGTTTTATGAAAAAAAAACCTTAAGTTCATTGTTCATTTGTTCATAATTTGCCCTGTTATAATCTCTAATAACCTTACGTTCAACACCAGCAAAATTCCGTGGAATATTAATTGAGAATTGCAGTAGGTTATGGTCTCTAAAGCCGTCAAGCTGCACGACAGGGATAATGCTATGTGGCTCTGTTGTGAGCATAAGATCTAATATATTACTGCCGCGAGTGGGCTCTGTAACAAACTGGGTAAGATTAAACTCTATACACAGCTCAATGAAATCACTTGATTCACTGCTCGATGACGACAAGCTAGACCAATTAATATCAGGAAAATTAAAATCACCAAATAGGTAGATTTTGTTAGTGGGAAACTGTTCAAGAGCCCTGGAAATAGTTTTGTGAAGATCAGATACAAACAGGCGGTCAGAGGCAGGTGGGCGGTAACATACACCCATCAATCACTTTCCGAATAACGTAGGACAAGCTACCCAGACTACTTCAAGAGCAGAGTCAGTGTCAACAAGAAAGGAAGGTATAGTTTTATTGATGGCTAACAAAACGCCGCCACCTTATTTATGTGCACGATCAAGGCGATAAATGGCATACTGGTTAGAAGTATGATATAACTCGGCGTCACATACATCGGCGTGAAGCCAAGTCTCGGTCAGCAATACAACATCGGGCTTACTATCTTCAAGATATGATTCAAGCAGGACACGTTTTGGCAACACACTGCGGATGTTAGTAAATGATACTGAAAATGAAGGTGCACGTGAAGTTGATGGCCGCTGCACTTTCGCAATGCGCACATCGGCAACTAGCTATCGAGCAGTTACTACAGAGTCAGAAACACTGTCGTAACTATATGTAATATTACCAATACGAAGTTTGTCAACATTCAATTTATAAGGGCAATTCCGTTCTCTGGCAAATTGAAGCAGTTTCCTGCGTGCCTGTCGTGTAGCCAGCGAAAAATCTTCTCTAATAGAGATCCCAGAATTTTTCAGCTTATGTGCACGGGTGAGAATTTCCTGCTTGTCCTTAAAAAACGTAAACTTAGCAATTATTGGCCTACATTTATTTGAAGCAAATTTTCCCAGCCGGTGTACACGTTCAAACTCAGAACTAGTAGTTGTCGTTTCCAACTTCGCCCTTAGGGCGAAACTGTGACATTTTTTACATTTATCCCGCAGCCAACGCTGTCCCAGCGTTCGATTTTGCAAACTTCGGGGAGCTCCGGGTTGTCTTGGGATCCCAGCCCACGTGACTTCCTATCAGAACCGGAACTAGCTGGCTGCCGTCTGGCTGTCAGCGGGCTGCCAGAACTCCGAAAATCGAAGAAGCCTACTGTCAACACCTAAATGTTCTTACTCCGTGGTTCAAGCTGATAGTGCTGAAGTATTGCTTGTTAAGTGAGTGGTATTAACGCGATAGCCTTTAGGGCCCCGTTTCGCAGAAAATACGGCGTCGGCATCGGCGCCCGCGGCCGAGGAAATCATCCCCAACCACGGTTAGGTATGCCACACCATTCTATCATTAATGTTGCTCGTACCTTGCCTTGCATTCTTGGCAAATCTATTCCTCGGAATTTTGAGAATGACAATCCACAAACAAATATCATGATACAAAACACCAACCGCGCATGCCTTTTATGTTAAATCTTCTGAGACTAAAATATTAATAGTGCGAAGCAAATACGGAAACCTGAAAATGATGTAATTTCTTTGGCGCAGTTGTGCACTATCTTCGGGATCGGCCCACGCAAGAGGCCGCGTTTCCACCAGAAAGCTCGCCTACGTGCATATTGTTCGCCGCCAGTTTTTGCCAGTAACCATTACGGTTGCATAAGCTGCAGTCGTCGGGAACCGTGAGTAGCAGTCGGCGATCTTTGAATGATATCGCGTTCCAGTCTTAAAAGCGAAGTTTAAGCGTCCGCCCAATTTTGTTTTTGTTTCTTCCGACGATGTGGGTGTCGGAGATTAGCAGCAGACGACGAAGAAAAAGAATGGAACGTGGGCTGCTGCCTCCGCACCTGGCGCCAAGAAATGCGCGCACTGTCATCATCATCATCATGATACCTTTTGTGTTCGCCTCTCGCAAGTGTTGAGTGTATCGCGGCTCCGGCTTTTCTGGCGACGCGACCTGTAAGTGGCCGGCGTTCCGCAACATATGGTGCCGAAACCCGGGACAACGAGCCGATCCCAACGACGTGGACAACGAGCGACGGCGCTGGCTAGTTTATTCTATAAACTGCAGTCGGAGCAACCTGATCCTCATCGGAACCGCACCCAGGGAAGCAACGCGCGGAACTGGCTACCTTACGAGCAAGTAAGCCACAATCCTAACGAAACATGGGCCGCCTGAAAGCTCAACGCTCTGCTAGACGAACCCAATCAACTAAAATCATTAATGAGGTGACGACGCTGCTGGAGAGCGGCTGCAACGACCACACGGCGTTCACCAAGGTTATAGACAAGCTCGTCGCCAGCCGTGACGAGCTTCAGAAGATTAATGCCGAGCTTGAGGACGTGATTCCCGTCGAGGATCTTGAAAGAGAGTACGAGTCTGCAGCGCATTATGACGACCAGACGCTTGAGACCCTGACACGCCTCCGGGTCCGACTCGAAGATCTCAGCGTCGGCAGCACGGTGCTGACTCCTCCCTCGACGACGCTCAATGCGCCACCTACCCCAACGACAGCTGCATCACAGAGCTTGGGACCTCGTCTCCCAACGCTGACCATCAAGCCTTTCCATGGGGACATGAGTCAATGGACGTCGTTTCTGGAGCAATTCAACGGCGCTGTCCATGCGAATACAACTCTGCGCATGACTGATAAATTTCACTACATCCGCAACTACCTGGAAGGGGAAGCAGCAGCTGCCATTGCCGGACTACCAACGACTGAAGCGTGTTATGAGAGTGCCATCGATATGCTAAAGTAGAGGTTCGGGGACAGGAGCCGGATTGTACAGCATCACTTCAGAGCGCTCCGCGAACTGCAGCCCATGACGTCTCCATCGGCTACGAGGGAGTTGCGCATGCTGTACGACGGAGTCCAGCTGAATGTCCGCTGCCTCAACGTCCTAGAAGTTCCAACTAGCAGTTTTGCGGCGATGCTCTACGACGTTCTGCTTCAATGCCTGCCACAAGAAATCGTCTTGGCGTTCCACCGCCATAGCCATCTCCAGGATGACGCACAAGGCACGGCACCCTCTGCTTCAGGGGAGGCAACCACGACGTCTTGCTAGAAACTCGAGAAGCTCTTGCGATATACACAGATAGAGCTCGAAACAAGAGAGCAGTGTGCTCCATCGGCATCCTCGTTCAAAGGCGGCGGGTCCCACAGAAAGCATGTGCAATCGTCATCAGTCCTGCACGCATCGGAAGAATCGAAACAAATCAGGAACGAATGTTTGTTTTGCAAATCTACAAGACATGCCACCGAGGTATGAAGCGCTACCTTGACCATATCAGAGAAAAAGAATCAGCTGGCTCAAGCTATGCGGTGCTATCGATGTACTATAAAGCGCCACCGCGCAAACGAGTGCCGGCGGAAGTTGGTGTGCGCGGCATGCAAAGGCAGGCATGCTTCAACGCTGTGCGACCCAGTTTTTCGAGCGACAAGGGGCGAGAGGTCACATAACGTCGCATCTGATGCTACCAAGCCAATGAAGGCAGAGAGTCCGTGGTCGACTGGCGTTACAAGCTGTCAACTTGATGAGGCTATTAATTTACAGACTTTTCGTTCTTGGATCGTCGGTTCCAACGAGATGTCTTATATCAGAGGCATCTTCGACGGAGGCAGTCAACGCACGTTCATTAAGGAGGACTTGGTGGGGCGGTTGGGACTAAAAATCATTAGAGAGACATGCCTTGTGGTGAACACGTTTGAGTCAGACGCTCCTTCTCGTGTGAGAAATTGCAATGTCGTCGAAGTTTATCTACGTAGTCAATTTGATGACAGCGAGCACATCATTGAAGCGATAGCCATGCCAGTAATTTGCCACGACATCCCAGCCACGGCTAAGGAATGTTCCTTCGCAGCCAAATTACGCGAGCAAAGTTACCGCCTGGTGGACGAACAAACTGTGCCTCACGGATGTGGCGAGAAAGACATTTGCCTGGTAATAGGATCTGATGAACTGTGGACCATCTTGAGCGGCGACATCATACGCAGCACGAAAGTGCAAGGATTGGTCGCGGTCAAGACTACTCTCGGCTGGACACTACAAGGTCCTACCATGAAAACGAGCTTCATAAACGGAACATCGGAAGTGATGACCTGCGTCCTCCGAGTGCAAGCTGGAGAAGCTAAAGGATCAGACCAATGCACACTGGAGTCCTTTTGGTCGTTGGATGCTATGGGAATTGCGCCAAAAGAAGCAACTCATGGGCACGCAGACACGTTGTCTGTTTTCCAACGTAAACTTGTAAACATTGGAAAGCGGTACCAAGTAGCCGTGACGTGTAAAGAACCGGATATTGAGCTGCTACAAGACAATTACAGCGTCGCACTGAACGTTTACGAAATCTGGTTAAGCGCATCTCTAAGCCCGAAGGATTGCTTGAGAGATACGACACGGCGATTCGTCAGTACATTGTTTCCGGCCATGCTGAAGTTGTACTTCACAAAGAATCGATAGATGGCCCTGCGGACTGCATGCCACACAGGGAGGTTATTCGTGAGGACTCACTCACAACCAAGCTCCGCGTGGTTTTTGATGCGTCCTCTCACGCCAAAGGAGAGAGATCTCTGAACAGTTGCCTCTAAACTGACCCGAACTTAATCCCGGGCTTACTGCAGGTTCTCCTTCGCTTCAGATGGTACCTAGTGCCTATGACAGCAGACATCGAGAAGGCAAGTGGAGATACGAAAAGAGGACCGTGACCTGTTCAGATTCCTGTGGTTTGACAAAAATCTGCTATTCCTTTCACGAAAGAAGCGGTAGAGGTTTGGCGTATGACCAGAGTAGCCTTTGGATCTACAGAAAGTTCATGCATGCTTACGGGTACTATACAGCATCACTTGAAGACACAAGTTCATCCCGAGAAAAGGGCCGTCGCACAGCTACTTCTGAAATCCTTCTACGTCGATGACCTGTTTTCGGAGCGAATGACTTAGAAGCAGCGGTGACTCTTAGTGCGCGAAAGAACTGATGGATGATGCTGGCATGCCTTTAAGGCAATGGAGCTCAAGCTGTAGGCAACTAGAACGACTATTCGACTCCAATGATGCTCTTACCGCTCTTGCCTATGAGAATGCTGGACATCAAGAGAGAGTGCTAGGGATGGGTTGGTGCAAGGCAACAGGCGTCTTCATCTACAACCCGGAGAACATCTTTACTTTCTTGGAGAAGGCGAAGGACACTAAGCGTTTTGTCCTCCAGACAGTGTCGACAATCTACGACCCATTAGAATGGAACGTGGGCTGCTGCCTCCGCGCCTGGTGCCAATAAGTGCGCGCACTGTTATCATCATCATCATACCTTTTGTGTTCGTCTCTCGCCATTAAAGGCTTCGTTGAGTGTATCGCGGCTCCGTCCATTCTGGCGACGCGACGTGTAAGTGGCCGGCGTTCCGCAACAGTGGGTGGATGGGACATGTCTAGAATGAGGTGCGGGGATGCGCGGTTGACGCTTGCGCGGGCTGTGATGTGTGCCGCTTTATTCCCCTCGAGTCACGAGTCCCTCGTGCCCCGGAACCTACATGATGCAGGTGTAGGGGGTGTCGTGTCGTGAGAACTCGCGACGCTCTCCAGAGAGGGCGCCACGTACCTGTGGGGATTATGGAGCCTACATGCAACGCCGTTTTAAAACGGCGTTGCATGTAGGCTCCCTAGTTGGGATCGCCACCACTAGGAAGACTGGAACGGCTACAGAGGCGCTGGGGGGGACACTAAGAAGAAACATGGCGTAAGAATAAATGCACAGTTCATTCTCTTGTTCAAAACCCAGCGTGTCTCGATCTTCGACAGGGGGGAGGAGTGTCGCCACGTTTCAGTATGGTGATCGCTTTGATGGAGATGTTGCCCTTCATGAGAGTCGGTGAACACCATTATGGCATCCTCGCTTGTATGGGTGGCGAGTGTTATAGCGGCCTCTTTAGCTGTGTCCACGCGTTTGGCGAGAATTGCCGCCAACGCCAGTGGCGTCCCCCTCTATTCTGTGACGCTGAAGGCGTTTCCGCTCGGATACTTGGCTGCGTCCACGTAGCGTGCCTGCGGGTCCTTACGGTGCTTGGGCCTGATGGCGTTTAACTTGGCGAGCCTGCCTTGGTGGTGTTCAGGATACATGTTTCGAGGGATCTGGTGAACTTGTAGACAATCTCAGAGCTTCTACGTGATCTTGCCTTTACGTTAGCGATCAAGTTCTAGGTTGGTTGCGTATTCTGTGCGTCTGAGGACTGCTCGGCCTGTGATTGTGAGCTTGAGTCTCTCGGTCTGGTTGATGAGGTGTGCTTCCGCGAGTTCTTCCAAGGAGGTGTGAATTCTCATGCGAAGCAATCGGTCTGTGGAGGCAGTTGTCGGCAGTCCTAGGGCGAGTTGCGTGGCCTTTCGTATTAGAAGGTTTAACTTTTGCTTTTCCGCTGTGTTCAAGGTGAGGTAAGGAGTTCTGTATGTAATGCGGCTGTAAAGGAGGGCTTGTACGATTCGCAAGGTTTCGTTCTCTTTAAAGCCATTGCCTTGATTGTCCACCCGTCGTATGAGATGAGTAAGCTGTGCCATGGTGTTCTGTAGCCGGGGGAGTGGCGGTGCCGGACCCATCCTTGTGTTTATGGAGTCCGAGGATTCGAAGCAAGTCGACCTTCGGTATCGGGACTCCCTGTAGGAGGACTTGTTGGTCCGGTGCATCGTGGCTTAAGCCCTAACCAGACGTACGCGCTGGAAGGCGTCCGCACGCACCGGATCGTGCCTGGGCGCGCACGGCGTCAGGCGCGCAGACTGCGTCGCGTGTGGACGCGTTGCGGCGTGCACACCTACCACTGCTAGAATTTTATTGCGATAGCAATTATATGGACACTCAAAAGCAGATTTCTGCCGTCGGCGTCGCCGTCGCCGTCGCCGTCGCCGTGAGGTTCCGTATGACGTCATTTGGAGAAGAAATCGTCGCCACGCGCCGAACGCTGTATGTGCGAGTGAAAGGGCACGAGGGGCGCGTCTTTCACGGGGAGTGAACGCACGGCGGAGAACAAACGCGCGTTCTGCGCCGTGCTCGCTTAAGGGCTGCAGAAGTAGGCGTCTCTGTTCTCCTTCACAATCACCATGTATGTAGAGCAAACGCGCCTTCTTCCGACGAGCGAGAGGCCGTGGGGGAGGCGACGTTTAGCTGCGGCACGCAGTGCCTATTTATATCAGAGGCTCCGGCAACAGTCACCAACGCCGCACGCATTTTGAGCGAACGCGGGCAAAGCGCCGATGGCGTCGACAACAGTTCTGCGTGTTGCCGATGCTGCTGCATGTCCAAGTTTATACAGCTGATAAAGCTAATATCATTACTCCGTATAGCTCTCTACAAGTTTGCTATCGCAATTGATGCTTCGCCTTTCAGGTGAAACTGAGACTTTTTACGCCCGCGCCGAAAGCTGCCACGGCGTCGCCCGCACGACGCTCCTCACGTGACCACAGAACGCCTATGACGTGATCACGGCGAACCAGCGTGACTTCCGGAACGACTCTTCTCGCGGCCCAGGCAAGCTGCGTGCTTTGTGTTCGTCGTTCTGCGCGCTTGGTAGGTGAGCATGGCAGCCACAACAGAACGCGCAGGGAAGCGCGCCAACTCGTGCATCGTTTGGGTGCGCGCCCTCTTCCTCTATCGGACGCGACGTGACGTCGAGTGAGCCCGGCGTGTGCGGACGCTTTCCAACGCGTACGTCTGGTTGGGGCTTTAGGGGCCTGCCCCGGGTGCGTACCCCGAGTACTAACAGCTCGGAAATATCCGGGGCACAGTGGAGGCCACAGGTGTTGAGGTACCACTCGACGTTGATCGCCTCCCAAAGACGGTCCTGCTGTTCGCCCGTGGTCGCGCCTCTTGTCCACAGTGTGATATCATCTGCATATAGAACGTGGCATAACCCTGGGACGGTGCCTAGGAGGCGGGGAAGCTTAAGGAGGGCCACGTTGAAGAGGAGTGGCGAGACTACCGAACCTTGCGGCGTACCCCTATTGGGTAGGTGAAATGTCTTGCTCTGGAGGTTGGCAATCCCCACCGTGGCCGTAGGGTATCATGAAAATAAGGGCGAGCAATATTTAAGCTATATCCGTGCTCGTAAAAACAGCGCATTACAACAAATGACCATAGTCATGTGAGAATTTTTGCCGAAGCGATACCAGAAGTTATAAAGAGTAATCGTAACGAGTTTGTTAATAGGACAACTGAACGGGCACCATGTTTGGTTTCACATGATGGCGCACCGTCCAGTATATTAAAGGAATTCTTGTGTATGACCCGAAGTAGAAGGGAAAGTGCGGCTCATCGTGTTTAATACGGTTTATGTATGTATGTATGTATGTATGTATGTATGTATGTATGTATGTATGTATGTATGTATGTATGTATGTATGTATGTATGTATGTATGTATGTATGTATGTATGTATCAATAATTGGTGACAAGGATTATTTCTTTGGAAGTCTTGTTAACCCGTTCGTTTGCAGCTGTCATTCATTGTTTGTCCAATATGCACTTTCTCACTAATAAATCGTCGAAGATTCGACTAGACTACACCCTTGATGTCTTTGCACTGCGCTTCGTCAGTGGTCGTTGATATGCATATATATAGTGCGAGACAACTGTTCAACATCGATGGTTTAGTTAGCAGGCCGCGCGCTGAGGCGAATGACGCTGGCCATGTTGATGAATATATACAGTGAGAAAGAGAGACAGAGATGAGCTACACGATATGAAATGAGCCCCAGACGTCGCCCCCACGCATCAGATATACTTCCAGAGCCCCTGGCCATGTTCTAACCCCGAGTAGGTGGGAGCACCGAATACCGACCTCGATAACGAATTCATCGAAACAGAGATAAGAGCAGTTTTACACAAAATCAATACTAAATCGGCACCAGGCCCAGACGGCATTACAAATAAAACACTCCGAAATCTGTTAATTTGTCTATTGGCAAATTAACCGATTTTATTAATGAATGTTGCAGACAAGGGCACACACCGCAACAATGAAAAATGGTCCAAGTCGTTCTTATACCCAAGCCTGGCATGCGCCTACAACTTGAAAACCTCAGACCTATATCACTAACATCCTGTGTGAGTAGGGTGATGGAACAAGCCTTCCTCGCCCGACTCACTGACTACCCAGAAGACAATGACCTACCCCATGTACAATCATAGGATTCCGGAAGACTCTACACAAGACGCCATGTTACAATTAAAACAGCAGATCATAAATGACCGTGGGAGATCAACTCGATCCATCCTCGGGCTGGATCTCAAAAAAGCATTTGGTAATGTCACCTACCAAGCCATACTGACTCATATCAGTAACTTAGGCTTGGGTGAGCGGACATACAATTACATCCGGAACTTCCTCACGAACAGGAAAGCAAAAATCACATAGGAGACCTCACATTCGAGGAAGTATCCTTAGGCAGTGCAGGCACACCGCAAGGATCGGTGATATCACCTATGCTATTTAACGTAGTCCTAATTGGGCACCCTACGAGATTACGAAAGATCGAAGGTTAGGCCTACCTCCCAAGCCCCACAACACACAGACATAGACAGATATACAACTCACAACACAAGATGGGCATTGCCCATTGTCGCCAGGATAAGGGCACTGGGGTTAATCATAGAGGCCAAAGGCACCAACGGGGAAATTGTTCTCAATTAAGAAGCGAAGGTTTCCCAAACGATGCGCATAATCAAAAGAATCACTAACAAACATAGTGGCATGAACGAAGCAAACGTCTTAAGGCTCATCCAAGCGTTTGTCATTAGCCAAATTACGTATGTGGCCGCATACTCTAGGTGGTTCGCAGCAGAAAAAAAAACGAAACTAAACGGCCTGATCAGGAAAATATACAAACCAGCACTAGGACTTATGCAAAGCACAAGTACAGAGAGGCCCCTAGAGCTTGGTTTACACAATGCACTTGAGGAACTGATAGAGGTGCAACGTATTGCACAATACAAGCTCCTCTCTAAAACCAAGGCTGGTAGATACATCCTAGAGAAACTAGGCATCAATTATCACACACAATATGGCAACAAATACGATATTCCACGAGGCATGCGGGCTAAGCTCACAGGCCCACCATTACCAAAAGGAGATGCACCCCGTTCACCACGAACAAAAAACCATGGTAAAGAGAAACAACAATCTTCGTAGACGCCGCCCGATAGGCTAGTTCGTCGCAGCAGTAGTTGACCCCAATAAACAATGAGGACCACCATGTCGGTTGTGAGCCAAAACTCTGTTGATTTGTTTTATTCTGTATTATGCCTCTCGCAATAATGCCAATGGCACTGCGAGTTTTGTTTGAATAAATAATGCAGCACAGGTCAAACAATAAACCCGAGACTCATTGAAACGGCGGGAGAGACAGCTATAGCACTGGCCATAGCACAAACTGACGCCTATTATATAATCAGTGATTCACAAGCGACAGTAGGCAACTTTGCAAATGGCAAAATCTCCACTGAGGCACTGCATAGAACAGGCAAAACAACCCATGACGACAGGTGCGTCCACATTCCATGGATTACAGCTCACATCCCCGACCCCACGGAAAAGGACAACCCTAACGATCTTGGAGGGTTTACGGTAGCACGATTAAAAGACAGGACAAAAGAAGACTTCCGCATAGTTGGAAGTTAGCGCCGTGTGTGTCCCTGTGTGTATTCTTTTGCCCAGTCTTTTAATCCCACTACCGTAAACACTCCAAGATGCGTTACCAGCAAGCCCATATTGCAACTCTCGTGAACCCTAACGAAGCAGCACACAACGTAGCTCGAGGGCTCACTTTCCGAGCTACGACAGATGTTGATCCCTCATATACCTCAGTAAACAACGCAAAAACGGGACACAGAATGGGGGCACACGACACAGGCGCTGTGTCAAGTACATTCAATTGGAATCCTAATCGCACCGTTCGCACCATCTCGCCAGCACTGAGTGAAGATATTGTTACGCGAAGGACGAGTCAGTAAGACTACCAACTATTTACACGTTGTATTTACAACAGCGGTTGCAGCGCTGACCGGTTAGTCTCACAGCGCGAGCCCAGCTCCTTCTTTCTCTTCTTTTCTCGAGTGATGGCGCCCGCGCGCATCGTTCAAACAACCAAATACCACACGCGCGTAGCATAATCCCCCGGTGGCAGAAGCGACGTCCCGGAGCGTCTAAATGTCATCAGTGGGGGGGGGTGATACTGCTTCACTCGTGTAACGTGCACAATATAACTGGACTGGGAAGCAGATGGGGCGTAAGGGGCGATCTCGTAGGTGACGGGAGTCACGGCACGAAGCACTCGGTAGGGGCCTGTGTAACGAGACAGCAGTTTTTCTGACAGGCCGACCTGACGCGACGGAGACCATAGAAGCACCAAACAACCAGGCGGGAAGTGCACGTCGCGATGTCGCTGGTCGTACAAACGCCTTTGACTGTCTTGGGAGTGCAGAAGGCGGTCACGGGCAATTTCCCTTGCGTGGGCAGCGCGGGCGACGGCATCAAGTGCATATTCACTGGTGGGCGCTGCGTGAACAGGGAGGGTTGTGTCGAGGGGCAGTGCTGGCTCTCGGCCGAACAGAAGGAAAAATGGCGAATAACCGGCTGTGTTGTGGCGCTAGGTATTATACGCAAAGGTGACAAACGGTAGAGCGAGGTCCCAGTCAGTGTGGTCGGAAGAGACATACTTCGCGAGCATGTCTGTGAGAGTGCGATTAAGACGCTCCGTGAGGCCATTCGTTTGCGGATGGTATGACGTGGATAGCTTATGCCTCGTGGCACAGGACTGCAGGATGTCCGCGATAACTTTTGACAGGAATGTCCGGCCACGGTCTGTGAGAAGTTGTCGCGGAGCTCCATGTAATAAAATCACGTCGCGGAGAAGAAAATCGGCAACATCTGTGGCGCAGCTTGTAGGGAGCGCTCGGGTGATGGCGTAGCGCGTGGCGTATTCTGTGGCCACAGCGACCCACCTGTTCCCAGAGGTAGAAAGAGGAAAAGGACCAAGTAAATCTAAACCAACCCGAAAGAATGGTTCCACGGGAATGTCAATTAGTTGAAGGTACCCAGCAGGGAGCGTCGACGGTGTCTTGCGTCGCTGGCATTTCTCACACGCAGCTACGTATCTTCGAACGGAGCGAGCTAGCCCTGGCCAAAAGAAGCGTCGGCGGAGCCGGTCGTAGGTACGAGACACACCGAGGTGACCGGCAGTGGGGAGGTCGTGAAGTTCGTGAGAACAGCCGAGCGAAGATGCTTAGGGATCACAAGGAGTAATGCTTGGCCGTCGGGGTGAACGTTGCGGCGGTAGAGTACGCCATTTTGAAGTGTGAATAAGCGAAGGGAGCGGTCGGCAAGTGACGATTCCAGGCGGTCAATGATGATACGCAAGGACGGGTCACGGCGCTGCTCGTCGGCGACATGGACCAGTGGAAAAACAGAGAGAACGCAGGCGTCGGTGTCAGGTTCAGACGTAGAGGTCGGGTCTTGGACTGGGTAGCGAGAGAGGCAATCTGCGTCCTGGTGTTGGCTTCCCGATTTGTACGTCACTGTGTAGGGATATTCTTGCAGTCGGAGAGCCCAACGACCGAGCCTGCCAGTAGGATCCTTGAGCGACGAAAGCCAACACAGCGCATGATGGTCTGTGATTACTGAGAAGGGCTTGCCATATAAATATGGGCGGAACTTTGAAACAGCCCAGACGAGAGCAAGACATTCGCGCTCGGTAATCGAATAGTTGCGCTCTGCAGCTGTCAGGAGCCGGCTAGCGTAGGCTATAACGCGGTCGTGTCCGTGTTGCCGTTGCGCCAAGATTGCGCCGATCCCATAACCACTCGCATCGGTTCGGACCTGAGGTTCGGACGGGTCAAAGTGGGCCAAGATCTGTGGATTGGTCAGAATCGTGATAAGGCGTGAAAATGCGGCAGCCTGAGGGGATCCCCAAGTAAAAGACACGTCTTTCTTCAGAAGTGCAGTGAGTAGACGAGCGATTGCTGCGAAATTTTTCACAAACCGTCTGAAATAAGAGCAGAGCCCCACAAAACTCCGGACGTCTTTGACAGACTGAGGTACAGGAAAAGCTGTTACTGCTCGAACCTTCTCCGGGTCGGGTTGTACTCCGGAAGCATCGACGAGATGGCCGAGCACTGTAATCTGTCGGCGCCCGAAGAGGCACTTCGATGAGTTTAATTGGAGCCCAGACTTCCGGAAGACATCAAGGATAGCTGCGACGCGCTCAAGGTGCGTCTCAAACGTAGGAGAAAACACAAGGACGTCGTCAAGGTAACAAAGGCACGTTGACCATTTGAAACCTTGAAGCAGAGAGTCCATCATTCGTTCGAACGTGGCGGGGGCATTGCATAAACCAAATGGCATAACCTTAAATTGGTAGAGGCCATCTGGAGTGACGAAAGCGGTCTTTTCTTGGTCTCGCTCATCGACGGAAATCTGCCAATAACCAGATCGAAGGTCAATGGACGAAAAGTATTTGGCACCGTGAAGACAATCAAGAGCGTCGTCAATTCGTGGTAACGGGTAAACGTCCTTTTTAGTGATTCGGTTTAGGTGGCGGTAATCAACGCAGAAACACCACGTGCCATCTTTCTTTTTGACGAGCACGACCGGCGACGCCCAATGGCTCGACGAGGGCTCAACAATGCCTTTGGCGAGCATCTTGTTGACTTCCTGCTGAATAACTTGCCGCTCTGCCGTGGACACGCGATACGGTAGGCGATGAATGGGAACAGCATCACCAGTGTTTATCCGATGCTTAACCAGGGACGTCTGACCAAGTGGGCGATTGTCAGTGTCAAATATGTCGTGGTACGAAAGCAAAAGGCGATGTACCACACGCGCGTAGCAATATGTCGAATTCTTCGGCTGGAAACCTGGAGGCAAGTTCGACAGTTAAATGATTGTCAGTTCTTGCACACAAGTGGTTCCACCTGATTGCCATTAGCGGAAGTTCCTTGAATAATTGCTCGTGGTTGGCCAACTGACCAAATTCCTGTGGCGCAGAATCCTTGTCACTATACCGAGGAGGCCACCCAGGGAAAAGGCAAGCCAAGAGCTGAGCATCGGAGAGTCCATCGTATCGCAAGAAACACAGGCGGCCTTAGAATTAGGCGCTAAGTTCTATGCGCATACGATGCTCGAGAAACCTGAGCTGCTCGCCGTTGTCCGGACAGCCGCATCAAAAGCAGAACCACACGAGGTGACCAGGTGCATTCTGGAAGGGCTCGACGCGTTACCAGCTCGATCCAAAATCTATCGATGCGTAAAACCCGCGCAACTGGCAACTGCCCTGAGGAAGGCACAGCTGAAGCTCCTTGTATCCGACAAGGAAGGTGGCTTGGCCGTGATGCCTTCGGGCGTTTACAAATCAAAAGCTGATGGCGGCCATTGGAGCCCATTTTCATGAAGTTGAAGGGAAGCTGCCAAGTAGGGCGAAGAAAGAAGCAATGATGATGCGCGAAAAAGCTGGACTGGAAAAGCTTGTTGCAGCGATCAAAAAGAAAAGTGTACAGAACCTTGAAGCCTTTTTCTCGGCAAAAATGCACAAGCCCAACTGCCCGTTCAGAGTGATTGTGTCAGAACGTGGCAGAAGCCGCTTGCTAGCTTCCTGTAGAAATGCATTGGCCTACTCGAAGTGAACGACCCTTTCTTGGTTCGCAGCTCAGCAGCTGTAAATGGGCTCCCCCAGTACAACTGGGATGTTAGCCTCCTCCATTGATGTAAAGAATCTTTATCACTCGTTGCGAGGCTTTTCTTTCGAGGAACCCGTATGGGTTTCCTTTGTAGCAATTGCTACGATTGGGTGGATGTCTCATTTTCTCTCAACCCCAGCAATTCCGGACATCGCCTTTAGTTCACAGCTTTTACACCACGTGGCGTACGGACCTTTAAGATTCGAAATTCGCGCGATGACGGACGAAGTGTACTGGACGATAACAGAATAGACGTTTTAACAATAAAATAAAAATAAAAAAAGGACCACGCCAACAGCTTTCATCGTCGAGCATGGACGAGCGCGAATCAGGAATAACTGATCTGATAACCGCCGCGCGTATAAGACGAGTGGCCAGCTAGTCTACAGTGAATCAGCAGTTTTGCTGCTATTGATAGTCATTTAGAAGCTCAGCCCCACTTCGAGAAAGCGGGGGCAGAATCTTGAAAGAGCGGCCTCCGCACCCCCCCCCCTCCCCCCTTCCGTCCATCTTTTCCTCGTCCAACTTTTTGTCCGATCGAATAAAAAAGCAAAAATGCCCTTTTGTCGCTTCATTTCTCGAAAGCTGATTCTAAAATAATAATGTAAGCTTGCTAAATGGTCGCGATGGGCGCATGTTTCAAGATATGCATTCGCATGATTGACACCCTTAATCTCGGTTGGCCTCAGTTTACGAGTCCATTTGCGCATTTGCGTGCAGGTGCCTGATCGAGTTATGTTCACTGCCACGGAATTTCTGTCTTTCGAAGGCGAAAGCCTTAGGTGCATGGCTATATTTTCGGTGCCATTGGCAGTGACCTTGGCGAAACCGCGCCATAACGAAAATGGCCGACACCGCAAAGAGTAAAATCACGTCAACAAAAGCTCGGATTGACGTCAGTTTTCTCAGGGAGGTTCCTGTGAACAAAGTAAATTGGTGGCTTTGTAAAGAAAAATTGCTACATTTCATCCGAACACCTTTTATAAGTTCTTGGTAAGCGACGGGTGTAAATGCAGAAAATCATCTGTAACTGGTCAGTGTTCGAAGACTTGCTTCACTGCACAGTGGCATAGCCAGAAATTTTGTTCGGAGAGGGGGGCTAGGAAGTGCATTGAACAGAGTGGCGAATGCGATTTCCAAAACTCCGCTTGCTTGTCGGTTCATAATTTAACGCTTTTAGAATTTTATCTTAGTGTAACATTTATTGTTTTTAACGAGCAGCCTTTTCTGCAACGTAGAGGAATGTGTATTAGGTCTTGCGTGGCTCCGATTCTATGCGACATATTTTTAGCTGATATTGACAGTGTGCTTGATTTGGCGTTTATTGGGGGGAAGGTATTCAAAGTGCTTCGGTACGTCGATGACTTTATAATTCTTTTAAAGAAAGAGGACGGTTTCACTGCCCTTGGGAGTATTTTAGATGTTTTTATTCAAGCTGGGCAGGGTTTGAGTTTCACACATGAATTGCTTGGAACTGAGGGGTTACAATTCCTGGATCTCAGGCTAAAATTTAGTGTAGGCCTTGTTTGCTGAGAGTACCTCCCACGGGTTAAGAAGTGTCTCCTGCCTTTTGACTCTGCCCACTCTAAAATAGTAAAAAGGGGCATCGCATTACAATGTCTGGATGCTGCGCTCCGTAAGTCATACCCGCATTCAATGCAGCAAAGCTTTCCCAATCAGATTGGTCGCCTTTTAGCAGCGGGATTCCGTGAGTTGCTTGTTGTTCCGGTGGCCGAGTCTATCCTGCATAGGGTAAAGAAGAGAGCTGGAACGGAAAAGGCTGCGACCCAGCGATGGATGGCGACGCCCGTAGCTATGCCTTATATGCATCAGGTCTCGCACAACCTGAAGAAGGTCGCGAACAGGTATCGTATTCCTGTGGTCTTGACGGCTCCTAATAAGCTATCCAGGCTCTGCCCTGGAATTTGCGGTGACAGGAAAGAAGGTTGCCAAACAAGCCAAGATAGCCGCTTCGTGGGGTGTGCGACAGGAGTGGTATACTCCGTCCCCTTGTTGTGCTGGAAGGTGTACATCGGCCAAACCGAACGGTGCATAAACGACCGGCTCAGGGAGCATGCGCTAAAAGTTAAGAAAAAAAGGACAAGTATGCACATTTGGTTGCCCACATCATTACGTGTGGTTTTACGTGTGGTTAGGCACGATTTTATGAGACCACTATCTTAGGCAAATCAACAAACTACACGGCTCGAGTTGCTCTAGAAGCATTCTACATCCACAAGAACTCAGATATTTGTATAAGCGAAGCGTCAATTTTTTTGCACAGTGCCGAACTGAACTATTTGAACTCTGTTACCTGAGGGACATAGCACTGCTAACTTTTTTAGATTTCTTTTTATCACCTCGCATGGGAAAGGGGCGTGACACTGGTGTACGTGGTTCACCTTAGAAATCGGAGGGTTTGTTGACTGAAATAAACGGTTGGTAGTAGCGCTCGTCCGCGTCTGCGTGTCTTCGTGTGTGTTGTGCGTACTTTTTTGCGCTATGTCTGAAAGGAACTCATGATATGTACTTGGGCCATGCGGTGGTCGCGACAGCACCACATGGGTAGATAATAGAGGAATAATGCTAAAATCAGTACGAAAGTGTGTAATTTAACTGCCTGCAGAGCGGCGACAAATTTTCTGCACCCAAAATTAAGGAAGGGTATTGCTTCGGCTCAAAACAGAAGTAAAAGCGGGTAGCTAAAAAGGAAGGAAAACACCAAACGAAATCCACAGTTGATGCGGCAAGTTAAACTACCCAATATTGGAGTGTGTTTGTTGGGAAGCGCCGCGAGGGCCGGCTTTCAATAAACAAGGTCGGTAAAAAGTGGTTATTGATGTCCTCGTAATTTTCGTTTTCACACGATAGCTTTGATCATGAGGCTACCTGTTTGAATAAACGGCGATAATTTCTGCGGTTTTACAAACTAATGAACAGTCATACGTTTTCATAATTACGCGTTTATGGACCTGAAGGAACAGAACCTTTACTTACATTGATTTTTGCCGCTTCCCTATCTAAAGGACAAACTTCACTCGGCGGGGAAGATTAGTGAAGCGGTCAATGACTTCGGACACGTTGATGCCGACGTCTCTGTGGACGTCGGCATCCTTTTCGAGCCAGACCTTGTCGTCCGCAAGAAAGAACCGCCTCAAAAATAGGCCGTTAACTTTCTTCTGTTTTCTCGTATTTTACTTTGCCTGCCTAACCATGTGTTCCTCAGACATTGTAGAGCGCAAGTAGTTTTTCTAATCTCATGTTAAAAATATACTATCTGCGCTTGAAGTGGTCAGTGGAACGGTGGCTAGAATCTCAAGCCGTTTCTACACATTTACATAGAACCTGCAGTCGCAATGAGAGAGGGCATCTTTTCCGGTGCTAAAACCTAAAAGTACACCTTCGATGTCGTTGGCATCCTTGTTTAGGTACCTTGCAGGAACAGTAAACTGTTGGATACCGGAAATATCCGTCGTTTCGTCAGCAAATATGGAGAAGCGGCCTGCACCATTTACTTTTGCATCTAGGCTTTCTTTGATAATTTCACCACAAATTTCTATAATTTGGTTTTGTACATCTGGGCTCAAATGCGAGGTATTACTGGGGCAACATCCAAATGGTTCTTCAGATATGTAGCTCCACAATCAGCTCGCAAATGAAGAAGCGCTCTGAAAATACCGATATTTTCAGAGGGGATTTGCTTAAATCCATAGGACCACTGTCCCTATGGCCACGGAGAGCCAGACCTTGTCGTCCGCAAAAAAGAACCGCCTCAAAAATAGGCCGTTAACTTTCTTCTGTTTTCTCATATTTCACTTTGCCTGCCCTGGTCCAGCTGATTGATCACATCGGGAGCCCTTCCTGAAAATGTTTGGAGAAAATTATCAGCTGCTGCCAGCTGGCAGTCACGGTCATATTTAGTATTTTCGTGTGTGTGGAAGATTGCGAGCGCGGCCTTCCATTTTTAAATTTGTAAACAAATAAAGGATAATAACATTGCCTATGAAATTTTACTCAAATCTCAGGACTACTTCAAAATTTCGCCTGTTCGTCTTGTGTACCTCCCTTTGCTTTCTAGGAAACTGAAAGGGCGAAAATCAAGTGTGAAATTGACATGTCCTGTGGCACCATGGCAGAAAAGGGAAGGTTTGGCTTAGTAGGACCATGTGAAAGGTTCAGCTGCCATTTTGCGACTCACACACAAGGAACGACACTTGGTATTTTATTTATAGGCAGTAGACAGAATGATAAATGATGCTCAGTGCACGCTGGCGTGATCATGACAAAACGACCGTACCGATATGGGTCATAAACGATTATAATAAAGGAACATTTCTGCAAACCGTCACGGTCCTTTCCCATGTTTCTTCAATTATTCAAACATGTTAAATTTAGGGTAGGAGAATATTCGCACATAATTACTAAAGAATTGCACCAGTAATCATATCATGGTGCGGTGACCTGATTCAGCAATAGAGTTAGTCAAGAACAGAACACCAGAATGCTATATGGCAACTTTGGTAATTGTAGCCGAAAACAGTGCCTTCTTGCACAACTTTGTGGGCATAATTCAAAAAGAGTGTGGTCTGTGATTGGAGTCGTTCTCTATTTTTACACGGCAATCTACATTAACACGTCCCAGAGTCTTTTCGCATAATTTCCAATACTCCTCTGCGTAAGTTGTGGTAAAAGGGTGAAAGGATATGACGACTTTTAGTATTTCTGGAATTTTGTGAAGGTATATGGGAATGGTTCAAATGATAGGACACGTGCGCTGCATATTGAGGGTAGAATGTATGTTTCGAGGTACTGGTTTGTACTAAGCAAACACGCTTGTGCAATAATTCGGATATCCTTCATTTGCACTGAAGGTCAGGTATACGCAAAAATTCTGCTTTGATATAATGCAAATACACTCAGTCAAATAGCTTCAACTGTATTCCTTTCTAAAAATACTACGTCTGGGGCTGCAGCCAACTTTTCTACTTCTGTGTCTTTTGCACACACTGAGCGCTATTTATTTTTGTGGCACGATTCAAGCCGCACAAGAGTTGCACAAAACACGCCTTTCCCAAGACGTAGCTGAAAAGGCAAAATATTTGTTAGTAATGTCTTCATAAATATTCACCTTAAGAAAGAAATGTACTTTCAAAACACGTTACCTGCGTTTATTTTCCAAAATACAATATACCTAAAGTGCAAAAGATGTTTGGAAACACGTTCGCATGTTCTCGAAACCAGCCAGCTATTTTTTTAGGAAGACGTTGGTACAGTATTTCTAAGAAACTAAACAAGAACCGTAACCAAATGTCCTGCATTTCGGAATATGTCATCGCGTGGAAAACTGCCAAACTAAGCAGCGACAAAGTGATAAGAAGAAGCGCGGCACAGTTGGCTTCGAACCAGCGAACTCACGATCGTGGTTATCAGTGATCTTGATCTGCGGTCGCTCAACACGCTCGGCTAGCGCTTCGAAGCACTGCGATTGGCGAAAACTATGTTTATATATGTACCACAATAAATTCCGCGACATTGTTATGAAAACTGCGATTTTAGAACGACTTCTTTGTCATTTCAAGAGCTGCTGCTGCAACTATCTGAAAGTTGATTCATTGAAGTTGATAAATCATTGAAGTTGATAAATCCCCAGGAATACGTCAGTCAATGCAATAGGTTCATCGCAAATTGCTTTTTACGGCCAAAAAAGCCTCCAAAATATTCGCTTTTCAATAGACTCCGATAATTGAAACTTCGCCCGCAATTTGGAACGAGTTTTCTGCCGTAAGTAATGGTACCACTTGCATGTTATTTCGGGCTAAGCGCCAAGAGCCTATTTCCACGGGAATATTTTAAAACATGGCTTCTATGATTAGTTATTTGGAAAAAAAACGACGCTGTCCCGTGGAAAACGCGTATGTTTTCAGAGGCAGCCGCTAGAGGCGCTATTCGGCGATGTCCCAAATTCCTGGTAATGTATAACAATTTTGCACGCCTTTAATTTCAAAATCTTTTTCTTTTAGGCTCATGGTAACTACTGTATGCTACATACTGGGGCCGGATTCACAAAAACGTTCTCACGCTAAAACTGTTCGCAGAAGCAGGTGTCAGCCAATCGTGGTGCAGCACTTACGATCGAAAAGCTTTCTGAATTCGGCCCCAGGTGCTTTGTTACTCTGTTTTAGATCTCGTTTGGTTTGGGTATCACTTCTTATAATGTTACCTTGAAAAAAGTTTTAATGCGTGTATACATGCTCCCCGCTATAATCCTCCTCGAGCGAATATGGGACTGTGTGATAAATAAATGAAAGGCTGTTCCAGTGACTGAATCGTCCTAGTTCTGTTTTCAAGAAGGCTTAAGTGTGCGTGCGATGAAGCGAAATTTAGTCACGGTGTTACGCAGGCTAATAACCAAAGTGGGCCATGCAGCAATAAAACATATACGTGCCGCCGCAAATATACACAGGCTTCAAGCGTTGAGTTGTACGAAGAATGCTGAAAATGTGTTCCTATAATAAAGTTTTACCGCATGGCCTGCATATTGGTTCTTGGTTCACTAAAGTCATGTTATTCTATTGATGGTCTAGTCGTATGCACGCCGTCATATGCAACTGTTGTCGCCTTGCGTCACCCTTCAATCACCTGTTAACAATAAGATTGTCGAACTTAGTGTGTCCTAGTGGTTTTTCCCACATTCCTTTGGTGCGAGATATCATTTTGTAGTTGGATTCATCATCTGTCTCGTTAGCGAATTTATTGTAAGAATAAGACCACGCCGCGTGCAGTTGGGCCTTTTCTCTGTGCTCTATTATGTCTGACTAGCGGCATTTTCAAGCTTAGTACATTAAATAAAAGAAGCAAAACAATGCAGCACTTACACCATAGAACATACATATGAAGAGCACAAATGCTTCATGTGCCAAGAAAATGACAACGTAAGGGTGTGTAAATGGTGTCATGCCACCCAAAAAGCGTTTAGCATTTAACGAGAGTGCAGCAATAAGCTGCTCAATATCGTATTTGACCGTTTTTTTTCCCCGAATCTCTACACAACGCCACCACGCACTTCGCACTGCGGGAGAAGACGAATACTGTCGAAAATGTTAACTTCCTATTGAGAATGCTTATTGTAACCAGAAAAAAAATTCTACCGACTTTTTTCTAGGGCAGCATGAGCTTGAAAAAAAGCAAGTGCTAAGATCCAAAGACAAAGAGTTAATAGACTGTCACTATCCGCTTTCAAAAGCACAAAGCTAATTTTCTTGTTTGTGGTAAGGTTATGACTGTTATTTGACCGACTAGGGGGGTGGGACGGTTTTTTGGCGAGAAAACGAAAGTGTAGCCCTGGCATTGTCCGATAAATGACCATACTCTGACAGTCCACGTCTCGGCCGCACGAGAGTGGAGCCACATGTGCAATTTTCAATAAAAAACGACTACAGCGCAAAAGCTTGTAATACTCGCCTTCGCGCACTACTGTTAAATGTCGCACGTTTAATAAAAGGAAAAGAAAGATGAAGTAGCACTGTGCTTTTTGATCACCTCGGAAGGGGACTACTTCCAAGAACGCCGAACGCAGATGACTCTACCTACTGCAAAAATGTTTAGGTGTTTCCGTCGAACGAGACAGTGACCATGTATTGAGACGCTGCCCAAAACAAACAGGAAGAAAACAACAATAGACGGGAAAGAGCGCACACTACCTAATACCACCATTTTTGGGCACTTGTACTTTGGATTCACTTTTAAAGCAACAGCTTGCGCGAGAGAATATATCAATTTTTCCAACAAGGAATCGACCCACCACCCGAAATTCTCTTTCTGCGTGCTGATATGCGCCATCCAATAGAAAACCGGATTTACAACATGTCTATGCCACCGTATCCACAGTGGCAGACGCCAAGCTGCTTTTTGTAAACGACACGCTGTGCCCCATTTGCTCGAAAAAAATTATCGGCACTCAGTCGCAAGAAGACAGAACTGCGCCTGTATTCGAAACTTGTATGTGTATTGCGCCTGGCTTGAGCGTAATAAGTAATAATAATATTGACTACAATAATATTAACAATAAGGTCAATTTCGCCCGACAGGCGAATCACTGATTTCGACAGAAATTTATTAGACAGCTGTGCAAACTAAGGTTAGTCGTTTTATCAGCTGCATAAACGGCTGTAAACATTCGCTTACTAACTAAATTAACCTGCACGTTGTCACGCGCGCACAATCACAAATGAGCACATCTCTCTCGATAAGCACGGACACTCGCTGTCAAAACGCTGGCGTGGGGGAGAGTGACAGCCACAGCGAGCGAATTGTCCATCGTGCTACTTCTAGCTTCAACGCTAACTAATTGCGCCGAGAATACACCGCACACGAAGGCATCAGGGGCACTTTAACGAAAAGCTATTCCAAACTGCTTCTATTCTATTTTTGCAATCAGGCCTCCATGCTACAGAGAAAGCGGACCTGATGGGCACCTAGCTTGGCATGGCTTTTGGACTAGGCTAAGCACTACCAAGTCATTTCCAGCATTTTCCGTTATTTATTTATCATTTATCGATTATCGATTAGCTGCTGGTTGACTATCGATTGTCTATCGATGAGACTAAGCTTAAGTAGTCCCAACCATGCTTAGTTAGACTTAAACCAGGCTCAGCTTCGCCAGTTCACAGAGGTATGTGTCATTTCGCTTGGACCCTTTCTGCACTACCGCCAGGATCGGCCCACAATTTCTGTCCGCAGGTTACGGACTAACGCTTACGAAAAACCGCGAGAGCTACTCACTCTTATATGACGTGTGCACACTAATTATGCATGTGAGACCGAACAACAGAAAAATATTATTTTTCGATTCTATGCCTTTTTATCATCAGCCATCCGCAATTGGTCAAAAGTTTTCAGCTGCGTCCACTTCGCCTGTCTGTCACCTGACGTCCAAAAACCGTGAAAAATCACTGCGTCAAGGTGGCTTGTACGCATTAAAGATGCATTAATACGCCGATCAAAACTTAATTTTCTTTTTAGTTGCCGGACACTGCCCCGTTCCGACATCAATAGAAGGTGGGTACCCGCCGATCGCTCTGGCACTGGCTAGTGGGAGCTGCCGTGGAGAATGAATTTATTTGCCTACATTAAAAATTTTGCGTGACATTATATGGTTGTCGAATCCTTTCAGCACGAAAACGACATCGCTATGTCAAATTTCTTCACTGAAGATTCGTTTTAGCTGCATTGTTACGTTTCCGCTGCACGCCGACGTGATTTTATAGCAGACACCGAAAGCTAAGTAAGAAGAAGCAGGGCAAACGCAGACGCCGGCGACACCCTGCTCATCAGGTTATCTACTTTCACTGCGCTAGCCCGGCCCCACGTTACCCCCTCCACTTCTGCGTGCTCATCGACCTTGGTCAGCCAATCAGGTAAGAAATATATGTTAAGTTAGGCAATGCTATTCCTTTTGAAAGCAAACAACATGCAGTGACCTCCTATAAAATAGGAGAGCGTTTCAATAGCCTTCTCAAACAACGCTGCGAGTCACTGCCCGATGCTTGCGTTGGCGGTTACGTAAATTGGACATCAAGTGATTAGAAGGAAAACAGATTGGAATAGTTTTACGTTATAAGGTCCCAGCCATCGGCCCGCCTAGACTTTGTACCCAGCGCAGATCGCTTTCTAGATCGGGGCCGCGCGGCCGCGCTCAGCCGCGCCATACATAGCCGCCACGGGAGTAAAACGTCCTCCACTTTCCCTGCGGCCTTGTGCGCGATGGAAGACAGAGCGCTTTTTCCCCGCCTTCCTTCCTTGCGCACGCGAGACTGAGCAACCATTCTTTGCTCACCCTCTCCCGCTTTCACTTTACCCATACCATACGGCGTGCAGCCACGATGTTATCGCACTTGGACATTATACGAAACATCACGTTGACGACGACGGCGGAAATGTGCCTGGAGTGTCCATATATTTGCAATCGCAATAAAATTATCTGGATCCGACTCAGTGTGGTAAGCAGAGTAAGCGAAGCTTTCTCTGCTGTTTGCTTTGACTGACGATAGTACGCGGTGATCTTAACAGTGAATGTTTAATTTCTTCAGCATTTAGTGCAACGCGAGAGTGGTGAGTTGATGTTCTGCGTGCACCTGTTGGTCCGTGTAATACACACAATACACAGCGAGACGTGCTTGCTTGAGGCATTGTTGTGCGCCGTTTTTCATAACCTTCGAAATTGAGCCACCAGGCTTCTAAATGAATCTGGCACGCTTCCACTCGCACCGGCAACATACGGCATCCGGCCGCGATGTTATTGCAGTCGGACTTCACACGGAACGTCGTGGCGACAGCGAAGGCGACGCGGATGACGTCGGCGTAAATTCGCCTGGAGTGTACATATAACTGCTTTCACAATAATGACACGTATACATGTTTATCTTTCACCGGTGGCCGCTTTCCACCGGCTAACAAATGTTAAACGTTATCGCTCGGCGCAGGACGCGCCTGTATCGGAAGTTTCTAGAACATTATCGATGCTTCTTTCCATTGCCTGTTTTCACCGACGCTTCTGTTATCTGATTGCATGACTGACGCGAATTGTCTAGAACTTTCTGGAAGACACGCGGGCATCAGGGATTAATCTAGAACCTTCGATGACTCAGGTATAAAAGCCGACGCGTTTCGCCGCTGATCAGATTTTCGACGATCGCCGACTGTGTTCGCCGCTATCGTTGTGCTTTGAGTGTACCTTGCTTTTGTGGGCACAGGTTCGCCCAATAAACAACCCGTTTCGTCGTACACTGTTTTACGACTGTTTTCTTCAGCGTCACTACTACGTGACATCTGGTGGAGGTGCTAGTTCGTTCATGCACCGAACGCCCCCGCAAAGCCGCGACCCAAGCCCGAAACCGGAGGACGAGACCAACGTCGCCAAGGACCAGCGAGCTAGCCGTAGGCAGCAAGGAATTGTGCCGGAGTTCGGACTTCTTCCCGAAAAGACCACCGCAATCAAGGCCAAGTCAACGACCAGAATGGCAGCACCAGCGTCCCCCACCCTACTGCAGCAACCTCGGGAGCCACCGACTTTTCGTGGATCATCGGCTGAAGACCCTGAAACCTGGCTGGAGACATACGAGAGGACCGCGACGTTCAACAAATGGAGCGACGACGACAAGCTGCGCCATGTTTATTTTTCATTGGATGATGCTGCTCGGACCTGGTTTGAGAACAGGTGACGTCACCACGCCACCAGGGAGAACCCTGGTGACGTGGGACCTATTTCGTGAGAACTACGTGACAATAATAATAAAAAAAAAGGTTGTGTACGGGAAATACCGCTGCCATAAACTAGAAGCTTGTTTCCCCACAGTACGACTGAGTTTGTGGAGAAACAAACGCATTGTATGTTTTCTTCGTATTTCCAAGCGATTTTGTGCGACTGCATTTCAAAGCCTGGAATCAGGTTAGTCATGTCCGAACGATCGTCAGACCAGTGTTTTGTTGCGCTACGAGGACATTGTAAGAGTCACCTTACGAGAGGAAATATTCCCGATGAAGCGGGACTCCGAGAAGTATTCTCAAGAGATTACCAATTTGCTCAGCTAAGCAACCGTGTGGCTCACAGCAGGCCCTACAACAATTGACCCGGTGTAGTTCAGCGGTTGCGGCTCCACTTTCTCAAACCTTCACAACCTTACCTTCGCGTATAACGTGCAAGATTTGTGTACACTGAACAGGCACGCATTATTTTAGCTATACTTCCAAACCGATGAAAGAAATCACGTAGAAACTCCTCTGGGAGTTGCCTAAGTATGCACAAGCATTGTGCCGCTTGCTAATCCCCACGCTGCCCGGCGTCATCATCAATGTTATGAAACTTGATTCGACCAGCACCCTTATAAACCCTCATCGGTTGTTATCAACCTTATCGAACACGATCCGACCCTTACGAACTATTATCGGTCCTTATCAACCTGGATGTCCAGCTAAGCTGTTACAAAACCACCACTACAATTGCTGAGGGAGCATGCAATGTTTATTCATGGTTCGGATGCTTGTTTTGCAATTGTTCTTTATTGAAACGTGTGCTGTTCTGTGTATTGTATGGGTAATCTGAATGAATGTATGCGCTGTTCGCTTCACTTCGCTGAGCGCTTGTAGCCTCTGCCTTACGTGGTTATGAGCCATTGCATTCGTCTTACGTGACGGACGGACACATTTCTCATTTGGTAGGCATAGAAATGCTTATGCATTTAAAACTAAAACGGGATGGTTTATTAAACGAGACGAAGCTGCTGATTTTCGCTGTAACACGGGAACTATCTTTCCCTGTTTATTTCGTTCCGTCACGCGCACTATAGATCATGAGTTTTTCCTTTCAATTTGTTTTTACACTGATAATATTCAAACCTTCGCATTGTCGGCACATTGCACTAAACACACATAACACACGTAACAAATTAAGTAAACACCTAACAAGTAACACATAAACACACGTAACAAGTGCTCTATTTGGCGATGTCCTTTTGTGTCAAAAATTTGCCGAATACTAAATCTGTCTAAGCACCTTATCTTTCTAAATACCAAATGAAACACTACCATGCACCGAAACTTGAGAAAAAGGGGGGGCGCACAACCAGGCTTCGCGCTTGGATGGCACTCCATAAAGCCATTTGGCCCGCTCCTTCTTGCAGAATCTAACATCATCATCTTTCCTTATACGTCATGGCGCAAATATGCATCACAGCTGCACATTCGTGTCCATTTTTGACATGGTCCGCAAGCTCTTTCCCATCAATTCCACGGCGGACGAATTTTTTCCCCTGTAGAGATGCTTTGCCGCATAGTAGCCAAACAAAAGTGCCCCAGGAAAAAAATTCAGCCAGCGGATTAAAACCAAACTAGACCTACATATATAGAGAGACCTAAAGTATGTGCCACTAGAGTGCAATTAGCGGATGAGGTTTTACTGTGCTGCAAACTACATTTTAAAAATCACCCCATGCATTTTCAATGGGTCTACAAAAGTGCCCCAGGAAAAACATACAGCCAGTGGAATTAGACTACACTCGACATATACCGTGAGAACGTTGTCGGGATTTAGTGCCTAAAGTGCAAATCACGAAAAACGAGCCATTGCTCAGTAATCGATTTTTAAAAAATGCTTCCCATAGAGTTACGCCAACCGCATCGCCCCAGGGTCGGCTTCGCCGCAGTAGTCGATGTCCCAGATTGCTGGACTTGTTAATTACTTCTGTCCACCTAGCGGGTTTCCGCTGAACTATTACGTCTGTAAAGAGGTTTATTGGGAGAGTCCAACAAACAGGCGGTAGCTGGGAACAGTACGCAGGGAGAACAAGATGGTGGTGTTGGAGCGCCGATCGAGTGCCTTTTCCTCGTGAGGATGATCGTTCAGCCCGGGATGTCATTCTCTTCATTATAATTGCCCCCGTCGAGAATGGTGGAGCCATCCTGGCGATCTAACAGGTGGGGACAAGAGGGTCGAAGTACGGCTTGAAGCGGTCTACGTGAACAACATCACGTCCACGTCGACGACGGTCACCGGGCGGCGTAAGAGGTTCAATGACGTAGTTTACGGGGGAGGCACGCTCGACAACGCGGTAGGGACCATGATAATTGGAAAGCAGTTTGGATGACAAGCCAGTAGCGCAGGGTGGTACATGAAGGCAGACAATTGCTCCAGGAGCGAATGTTGCGACAGGAGGGTGGTCGTCATCGCGGGCGTTTTTCTGGCGTTGTTGGTCGGCCGCAGTAAAGCGCTTCGCTAGTTGGCGGCAATCTTCAGCCCAACGGGTGGCTTCCGACACGGGCGTGCACTCTGAGGCATCAGGTGCGTATGGCAGCAACGTGTCGATAGTGTGCGACGGCTGGCGACCGTACAGAAGGGGGAAAACCCAGTTGTGACTTGCGTAGCGGTGTTACACGCGTAGAGAGAGAGAGAGCAAGCGAGAGAGGAAAGGCAGGGAGGTTAACCAGAAGTCAGTTTCCGGTTTGCTACCCTACACTAGGGGGGGGGGGATAAAGGGGTTGGAGACAGTGCAAAGAGAGAGAGAGAGAGAGCGAAAAAAAACAGAAAAAAAACACAGGCGCGTATACGTGCCTGTTATACGCGTATGTCGCAAATGGAAGAACCAGATCCCAGTTTGTTTGATCAGATGCAACATGTGTCGCAACCATGTCGCCCGGTGTCCGATTAAGCCGCTCAGTCAGACCGCTCGTCTGAGGGTAGTAGGCAGTACACGGCCGATGTACGATATTGCACTGGTGGAGAAGTGCTTGAATTACATCGGAAAGAAATACGCGGCCACGGTCACTGAGGAGTTCACGAGGAGGACCGTGTCGCAGTACAAAACGATTGAGGATGAAAGAGGGCGACGTCCTGTGCTGTCGCCGTGGGAAAAGCAGCGGTTTCGGCATATCATGTAAGGTGGTCGACAGCAACGATAGCCCATCGGTTTCCCGCTGTGGTCAAAGGTAAAGGTTGATATAGGTCAATTCCAACGCGGTCGAATGGGCCGTCTAGGCACGGAAGGGGCTGTAAGGAGCCTGCGGCAGGATGCGGTGGTTTTTTTCCTCGCTGACACTCGTGGCAGCCGCGAATGAACTTTCGGACAAAGCGAAACATTCCACGCCAGTAGTATCTTTTGCGTAAGCGTTCATAGGTCTTGAAGACACCGCCGTGAGCACACTAGCGGAGGGTCGGAGTGAAAGGACGTGCAGATTATAGAGCGCAGCGTTCGGGGGATCACTAGGAGCCACTTCCTACCATCTGGCGAGTAGTTCCGCCGGTACAAGAGGCCATCACGAATGCTGAAGTGCGAAGCTTGGCGTCGTAGTGTTCGAGTGGCCAAAGGGTGGCTGCCTCGGATAAAACGTCAAGAAGTGAAGCGATCCATGGATCGTGGGGCTGTGCAGAGGACATGGTGGCGACGTCAAGAGCTGACAGTGGGTGTTCTATAGTGGATATGGACGCAGTTTCGGTGGATAGTGGTGACCGCGACAGTGCATCAGCATCGGGATGCTTGCGTCCGGAACGATATATAACGCGGATATCAAACTCTTGAAGTCGAAGAGCCCAGTGGGCAAGGCGACCTGACGGATCCTTCAGCGAAGACAACCAACATAATGCATGATGATCCGTAAGTACATCAAACGTGCGGCCATATAGGTATGGGCGGAACTTGACAAGCGCCCAGACTATTGCCAAGCATTCTTTCTCGGTGACGCTATAGTTTGACTCAGCCTTGGTGAGCGTTCTGCTGGCGTATGCGACGACACACTTTGCGAACCCAGGCTTTCGTTGTGCGAGAACAGCACCCAGGCCGACACCGCTGGCGTCTGTGTGAACTTCAGTTGCGGCCTTAGGATCGTAGTGGCGCAGTATAGGTGGTGACGTCAGGAGATGGTGGACGGTGGAGAAGGCTTGTTCACACTCAGAAGACTACGAGAGACTGGTGGCGCTGCTTAAAAGTTGGGTCAAAGGCGCAATTATAGAGGCGAAGTAGCGCACAAACCGGTGAAAGTAGGAAACCCTACGAAGCTTCTTAACTGCTTTAGAGTCTTCGGTTTGGGAAAGTCGGTGACGGCACGTAGTTTGGCCGGGTCCGGAAGTACACCGTCCTTTGTTACGACGTAACCGAGAATTGTAAGTTTTCGCGCAGCAAAACTGCACTTCTTGAGATTGAGTTGGAGCTGAGCGTTCTTCAGACATGTCAGGACATGGTTGAGGCGTTCGATATGGGCTGCAAAATCTGCCGCAAAGGCAACAATGTTGTCGACGTAGCAGAGACATATGTGCCACTTCAAACCCCGTAGAACAGAGTCCATCATGCGCTCGAAGGTGGCAGGCGCATTGCAATGGCCGAAGGGCATGACATTAAATTCATATAGACCGTCAGGCGTGACGAAGGCTGTCTTTGAACGGTCGGCCTCTGCTAAAGGCACCTGCCAATACCCGGAACGCAAATCTAACGATGAAAAAAACTCGGCACCTTGTAAGCAATCAAGGGCATCGTCAATTCTGGGTAAAGGGTACACGTCTTTCCGGGGGCCTTGTTTAGGCGCCGGTAATCCACGCAGAAGCGAATCGAGCCATCTTTTTTTTTTCTTTTTTTCTTTTTTTTTTTACAAGAACCACAGGGGATGCCCACGGACTTTGTGAAGGGCGAATAACGTCGCGTTTAAGCATATCGTCAACCTGGTCGGTAATAACTTGACGTTCCGCGGTAGGAGACACAGTACGGACGTTGTCGCACTGGCGAGTTGGAGCCGGTGTCGATGTAGTGAACAATGGTAGAAGTTCGGCCAAGGGCACGTTGGGCAACATCGAAAGACTCGCGAAACTGGTAGAGCAGCTGGAGAAGAGCAGAGCGTTCAAATGGCGACAGTCCGTCTGCGATCGACGAATTGAATAGGTCGGCAGCTGGAACATCAGAAGGGTTAAGAGCACTGACGGCGTCGAGGTCGCGTCGAGCGGAATCTTGCTGTACGGAAAAAATTTGGCCGATATCAATGGGTTGCACGCATCCAAGGGATTCACCTTTAAGCAGTTGGATGGGATACGGAAGAGGATTTGTCAGGCAGAGCGCTTGTTCCATTCGAAATACACAGGGTCGAATAAGGCAGAAGAAGTGGCAGAAGGAGGCGTGATGGTTCAAAGAATGCAGGTTCGTCATGTATGCTGTTGCAGAACACTGGGAGCAAAACAGCTGATGTCGGCGGAATTTCTGTGTCCTCTGTTATGACTAGCTTGTGGGCGGCTTGATGAGTGTGGTTGTAGGGCTGGTCACACAACGGGAAGAGTTCAAGTTCAGATCTGGCACAATCAATAACCGCGTGATTACACGATCGAAAGTCCCAGCCAAGTATGATGTCGTGCGAGCAGGATGAAAGGACTATAAACTCAACAGTATAGCGTTCTTTAGCGATGATAAGTCGAGCAGTGCAGGCGGCTATAGGCCGAACAGGGTCTCCATTCGCTGTACGTAAGGGCATCATCTCAAGAGGCGTAGTCCCTTTTCGAAGCTTGCGGCAAAGTTCGGCATATATAACAGAAACGGCAGGACCGGTATCGACAAGAGCGTACGCATGGGTGCCTTCAACAAAAACTTGGACAATATTCGACGGCAAAGTTCGAGGACTTGAGCATTTCGACAGCGCAGTTCTTTCCTCTTGAACTGCGGAGGCTAGTCATTTTCAGGGGCTGGTCGACGACGCATGGGCGACAAGGAGCGGCGACGGGTTGAAGCTGAGCGACGAGACGTGGGTTGCGGATAGTCACGTGAAGACGTGCTTGTTTGGTGATCCGGACTTTCATAACGAGAGCGGGGACGATCCATGTAGTTCTGTGGTCTGAGTATCCTGGGGCGCGACGACGGCAGTGTCGGGCGATATGACCTGGGGTCGCCGCAAGCAAAACAGATCGGCCGGTTGTCGTGCGTTCGCCAGGGATTTGCAGTGATGGGAGCAGCCCATGTCACGGACGGCTGAGTCGGGGCTGCAGCATACGACACACCATGGAACGGCGAGCGCTGTTGTAGCTGCTGCCGCTTTACTACCTCAGCGTAACTAAGAGGCGCGGCGACAGGGTGCTGCTGAATGGGCGTGGCCTCGGAAATCTATTCCTGGGGTGCTATGCAGGATGCGCCGAGTTTCTCGTTCACCCGAGTTTTACCCGAGTTTGCTCGATGGCAGTCAGTGAACGAAGATAGCAAGGAATGTGCAATAACAGCAGGCAAAAAGAAATGTCGAGATAAAGCCGCGTATGACAACATGAGCGCACCCTGCGCGGCACAGTGCTGCCGGGCTTCAAGCGCAGAGGACTGCGCAACAAAACGCGCCAGCGCCGCGTATTGTTATCAACGTATTATCGCAATTTAGCAATACCGTCACTGTCCCGCTGTCTATCTGCACACTTGCCGTGATCCGCTTGCCACGCCTTTCTCGGGTGCGTCAAGGGCGTGCCTCCTTTTTCGGGCATTATCTTTCTATCCTCCGTCGAATGCGAACAGGGCACATGCGGTGCATTCTTGCACCTACACTTTCCCTCAATCGAATACTTTGAAATACAACAAATAAAATAACCAACCTTTTACTTCTTAAAGTATCGGTTTTTTGTTTTGAATGCTGTAAATTTGTGATGACAAACGGACATATAATGAATTATTAAATTTTGTACTTTTTTGCCGCGAGTGGCGACAGTGAGGCGAAAGCTTACAAGCGGATACATTCTAGAGGGTGACACGCACGAGGGAGTTCATGCGGTGAGCAGTCGCCAGGGGCGCTGCAGTGCTATGTTCGATAACGTCAGTCATGACAACGATCTGCCCATTCCCTGTCTATTAGGGGAATGGCAACGCAGCGCTGCGGCATGGCTGTTCACCGCAGGTGCTTCACTGCGGCGGCTATTAAGGCCGCCGCTTTACCAACTGAAACGACACTTTAGCCATAGAGACGGGAGCAACGGCTGTCGCTGCAAAATGGCTGTGCGGTATTCTGGGTCCGTAGTGACGCAGCACAATGAAAATGCACCAGTTTACCTGCGTGCGCGAAGTCTCCGCGATGCATTGCGAACACGAGCGTGCTGCCCAGCGACACAGTTCGTCGCTTGTCACCGCTTGCCCATTGAAGGTGCCTCCGTGCGCATGTGCGCAGAATTTGAGTGTGTTGTTCACTCCAATGTGCTTGCCGATTGCCTCTGCTGCTGGGTTAACAGCGATCGCAGATGGATATCGTAACGACAGCGCAGCAATCGCATTTTGGTGGGTGAGGGCTCTTGTGTGCAGTTAGGAAATTAGACTTCGAACGCAGGAAGGTGTTGCAATTATTTAGTGTGCCGTGCTTGTGATGACAAAATGCCATTGCACTGGGTGTGTTTGTGCTGACCGCTGACCGTGTTTGCTGCACTATATCATTGACAGAGCAGCCATCTCAAATGACAGCTGCGATACGTTGTCGTTGGAAAACACTACGCACTGTTTAAGATCGTCGTCCACCACGGCGCATCGACGCCTTGCAAGCAGCTACAGTGACGTGCGGATAATTTTTTGCTGTGCGCTACGTAGCCACAACGCAGGCAATGAACCGTGTTGTGGGGTCATCACAGCCCAAGAAGACATATGCATAAGGCAGCGAAACTCGACGCTTTTTTTTTTATAGTGGTGCTGAGTACATCACCGATGACAGTGCGTTGTGCGTGTTTTATTTCGCCGGTCAAGATTGTTAATGCCTCTCAGTTCCGCACCACGTCGCTGTTGTCGAAAAATAAGTTGGGCGTGGCCCAACCGTGGTGGGCGCGCACAAGAGTTACATGCCTCGCTCGGGGCGTGACCTATGGTTTTGATTAACAGGCGAACTCGTGCCAAACTCGTACATCGCGAAACCCCCTCGAGTTAAACTCGGGAGCATGGCGGCGGCAGCAGCAGCCTGTGTCATCGCATCCAGCGGCGGCAAGCGTCAATATGACCATCTGGACCCGTTCAGCTACATGACCGACGTAGAGCTTCAGCGTCGTTTTTGCCTTTCCAAAACGTCAGTGCGCTGGCTGTGTGACGAGTTAGGCGAAGGCCCTTGTCTGCGGAGGACTGCGTGGCGGGCATATTACGCTTTCCGAGCACAGACTGATGTGACTAGGCTGCGGAGGAAAAGTTCGTGCGATCGCTTCGGCTCTCTCCTGTTTCAAGCGCTGCTCGTCCACCGCGCCCTAGCCCCAGGCCAGGTCCGGCGTCGTCATCGGAGTACTGGGGCACCTTCGAGCACCTGGGGTTCAACCCGGGCCAACCAACCTACGTAGGCGAAGTGGTCACATTATATCGGAAGACTCAGAATGGAAGCCGGGCTGCCTTCCGATGCAACAGGTGCCGAAATCAGTTTTCGCAGTTACACGGTAAAGCTGTACTGCAGGTTCAGAGAGGCGAAGGACGTTACTTCGCCAACACGAACCGCCTCGGCCGTCCGAACGACCACCTCTCCAGGCGGCAAATGATTTGGCTCACGTACTGCGTGAGCAAAAGCGTAGACATATGGCTGTTGAAGGAGATGACCGGCGACTTGTTTCCTCTATAGGAGCACACCATCGCCGACAGGACGAACTACCCCCGTAAGGTCGCGAGGGACGAGCTGCTGGCGCAACCTCCACTTGGTACCCCGGGTAGATAGCGCAAATTGATGAGTGCCTTCTTCGCGGCGAGCAAAAGTATACAATCGAGGCCACCTAATGACGGGCGACAACTTTCCGCCAGCCGCCAAAATTACGGCGGTGTTAAAGTTGGGGGCCCATGGGTCTTCGGCATGTTCTGAGCGACCAGAGGGGTGCTGCGACTTTCAAAGTCGACCGACGAAAGGCGGCGACGCTAGGCGCCATTATTGCAGCCAATGTTCAACCGGGGACCATTATTCATAGTGACGAATTGGCCGCATACAAATGTATCCCAAATTTAGTGGATGCTAACGGGGCTATGCCTCAATCCACATTGGTAGACAGTCAACCAAAGCGTGAACTTTGTGGACCCCATCACGGGCGTTCACACGCAAAAAAAAAGTTATTGTCAAAAAGTGAAGCGCTCCCTCGTCAGCGATGGATACAGGGTAACTGCAGAGATGCTGGAGTCCCACCTGGGATGCATGTGGTGGCAGTCAACATCCACGTGCGCTGCAAAGACCCTTTCTTGCGTTTGTTAGAAGCCACGGATCGCTCGGGCTAGCCACTACAAAGACTCTTTCCTGCGGTTGTTAGAAGCCATCGCTCGACGCTTGCCAGTATGGAGGTGTATCGCAAAGTAAAAGAAAATAAAGCGTAGTTTTCTGACCCTTGTATGTGTGCTTTCCGGCATTCCTGTGTGCTTACACAGTAAGCGCGCGGCAAACCACTTATGCGCTAGCCGACGCTCACTTCGTCTTGTAGCTGGATGCGCGCGCTACTCGCAGCTTTTCTTTAGCGCGAGCAACGAGCGATCTGTTAAAAGCCCAGTGTGAAAACCAGGCGCACACCAATCTCTGCTCGGAAATGGGAGCGCAAGCACGTAGCGAACCGCACCAATCCAATCTAGAGCAAAGGAGCAACGAGCGATCTGTTGGAAACCCAGTGAGAAAAGCAAGCGCACACCGATCGGTGCTCGGAAATGCTAGAGCAAGCACGTATCGAGCCGTGCCAATCGAATCCAGAAAAAAAGAGGGGGGCGAGCATCCCCTCGTGGCATAACGCGAAACGTATTTAAATACAAATTAGTCTAGTACACATTCCGTGTACATCGTGGAAACATTAAAATGCTTACAACCCACGTTAATGTGGCTAATATTATTGTACTAAATGAATTTATTTTATAACTTGCTTGTGCCTGTATTGCACTCGGTGGAACGACAAACAAGTGAAAGAAGGCACGACCATGCACCGACCGTATGATCACGTGAGCCCCAGTTTGTCGACCGCCCATATGGTAACGCCCAAGGGATAATAGCCACCCAGAGTGAATCTAGATTAACCAATGAAACTGGAGGCGTGCCGATGGACATACTTCGTCTGGTTACCATTTGTTCTTTGATCTTGGGGCGTCGCCAGAGCTCGTGAAGATCCCGAGTTTCGCCAAACTCGGGGCATCCTGCATAGCACCCCAGAATGACGTGCACGGGAGCCAACGGGATTGGTTGCTGCTGTGGGAGCTCCTGACACTGAGCAAACGGCAGGAGAGACAACTGACGGGCCACGTCATCACGCACAAAGTCTTTCATTTGTGCGAGAAGGTATGACTGGTCAGTCACGACGTCCATTGCAGCGAGTGGTTGGTTCTACGTCTGAGATGACCGTCGAGTGAGAGCTCGCTGCCTTCTCAATTCGTCATAGCTCTGGCACAGGGTTACCACTTCAGACACAGTGCCAGGAGACTTCGCAAGAAGCATTTGAAAGACATCGTCGTCGACACCCTTCATAATATGCTGTATTTTGGCACTTTCGCTCATTGAGGCATCGACGCGCCTGCAGATTATGTCCTCAATATAGGCCGTAAAACTTTGATTAGGTTCCTGTGCCCGTGTGCGTAGCCGTTGCTCGGCGCGTAACTTCCGCACGGCAGGGCGACCGAAAATGGCAGATATTGCCTCCCTGAAAGCGGACCAGTTCTCAAATTCAGATTCGTGGTTCGTATCCACAGCTCTTCGCCACGCCAGCCAGTAAAAGTTCGTGGTACTCCCAATTAGC
>NC_051159.1:22924411-23044384 GCF_013339745.2 Dermacentor silvarum
GGCTCATAGTAGTACTCTGAGGGACGACCTCGTAGTTCACGTCGCTGAGTCGCCTGACGATCTTGTACGGGCCAAAGTATCTGCGCAGTAATTTTTCTGACAGCCCCTGATGACGGACGGGTGTCCACACCTAAACATAGTCGCCGGGTTCGTACTGGATGTTCCTTCGGCCACTGTTGTAACGGCGGGTGTCGGCACTCTTCTGGTTGCGGATGCGGTTGCGAGCAAGCTGTCGAGCTTCTTCGGCTTTCTGGATGATGTCGTCAGCGTTGTCACTTCTTGTTGTTCCGTTGTCTACCGGGAGCATGGCGTCTAAAGGTGTTGTTACGCAGCGCCCATAAACCAGCTCAAATGGTGTGAATCGGGTGGTTTCCTGCACAGCCGTATTGTATGCGAATGTCACGTATGATAGAATTTGGTCACATGACTTGTGCCCTACGTCAACGTACATCGAGATCATATCGGCCATAGTTCTGTTGGGGCGCTCGGTTAGTCAATTAGTTTGTGGGTGATAGGCCGTGGTTTTCCGATGATTGGTGTGGGTCAGCGTGACGATCTCTTGCATTAAGTCAGCAGTAAACGCAGTTTCTCGATCGGTTATTAAGATGGAAGGGGCCCCATGATGTTTGTACGATTTCATGGACAAAAAACATCGCGACTTCTGTAGCGGTTCCGCGGGGCACAGCTTTGGTTTCTGCGTACCTCGTTTGGTAGTCCGTTGCGACGACTATCCATTTGTTTCCTGTGGACGACGTAGGAAACGGACCGAGGAGGTCCATTCCCACCTGTTGAAATGGTGCTGGAGGAGGGTCCAGGAGTTGCAGAAGACCAGCAGGTTTCAAAGGTGGAACCTTACGCCGTTGACAATCACGGCAGCTTCTCACGTAGCGCTGAACGGACGAGAATAGTTGCGGCCAGTAATACTTCTGGCGTATGCGCGCTAACGTCCTGGCGAAGCCTAAGTGTCCGGCACACGGGTCGTCATGACATGCCTGCAGTAGTTCTTCGCGCAGCGAAACTGGGACGACAAGAAGGAACGTTTCTTGGCTGTTTTCGGAGTTCTTTTTGTAGAGCACGTCGTTCCGGAGGCAGTAAGAAGTCAGACCTCGTGACATCGGTCGTGGGACAACAACGTCGGCTTCCTGTAGGTATCTGATGAGGGGGAGCAATGTACTGTCTGCACGTTGGAGGTCAGCCATCTCGCCAGTGTCCACTACACCAAGAAACGGGAAATCTTGCTCTACGTCACAGGGCTTCCGAAGTATAGGTCCACGTGAGAGGCAGTCAGCGTCGCCGTGCTTCTGTCCGGATCGATATACCACTGTGACGTCGTACTCCTGAAGGCGGAGGCTCCAACGAGCGAGGCGGCCCGAAGGGTCCCTAAGTCTCGCAAGCCAACACAGTGAGTGGTGGTCACTTACTACGCAAAAAGGGCGGCCGTAAAGGTAGGGTCGGAACTTGCCGATGGCCCAAACGACAGCTAGACACTCCTTTTCAGTCGTGGAATAGTTGACCTCCGCCTTTGTGAGACTGCGGCTCGCGTAGGCTAGTACTCGTTCGGCGCCGTCTCGCCACTGAATGAGTATAGCACCGAGTCCCACGTTGCTGGCGTCTGTGTGGATTTCGGTGTCAGCCTTGTCGTCGAAATGCGCGAGTTAGGGGGCTGTTTGCAGTCGCTTCCGCAATTCTGTAAAGGCTTCCTGTTGCTCTTCGGTCCACTCGAAGGGTACATCTTGACGTGTTAGTTTCGTTAATGGTTCGGCGATCCTTGAGAATCTTTCGACAAAACGACGGTAGTAGGCGCAGAGACCTAAGAATCGCTGAACTGCCTTCTTGTCTGTTGGACGCGGGAACTCAGCGACGGCAGCTAGCTTCTCGGGGTCTGGCCGAACACCGCGGGGGCTGACTACGTGTCCGAGAAACTGTAGCTCCTGAAAGCCAAAATGACATTTCTCAGGCTTGATAGTCAGATTTGCTTTGCTGATTGCGAGGAGTACGTTCTTGAGTCGTTCGATATGTTCATCAAACGTTCTGGAAAACACCACAACGTCGTCTAAGTAGACTAAGCACGTCTGCCATTTCAGTCCAGAGAGAACAGTGTCCATCATCCGCTGAAATGTGGTAGGTGCGGAACACAGGCCGAATGGGAGGACTTTAAATTCATATAATCCATCAGGAGTCACAAATGCCGTTTTTTCGCGGTCACGCTCATCTACTTCGATCTGCCAGTACCCAGACTTAAGATCCAACGAGGTGAAAAATTGGGCGTGGCTCAGACGGTCCAGAGCGTCATCGATCCGTGGCAGAGGATAAACGTCGCGTTTGGTGACACTATTAAGCCGTCTGTAGTCTACGCAGAAGCGTAGTGTGTTGTCCTTCTTTTTAACTAAAACGACGGGTAACGCCCATGGACTTATGGACGGCTGAATCACGTCATCATCTAACATTTCTTGAAAGTGGCGCTTTATCACCTCCCTTTCCTTAGGCGCTACGCGGTAAGGATGCTGACGAACGGGGCGTGCTGATTCGTCCGTAGGAATGCGATGCTTCGTAACGGAAGTGCGCCGTACTTTAGACTCGGTAGAGAAACAGCCAGAGAAGTCATTGACAAGGTCCAGTAGCTGCTGTTTCTGTCGTTCCGATAAGCCCGGGTTAATGTGAATGCGATCGCTCAGGTTGGCCTCTTTCGATGAATTAGGGGAAGCAGTTTCTAGCGAGGCGACATCAGTGAAGGCAGCAATTTCATGGAGGAAGGCGACAGCTGTGCCTTGCGGTAAGTGCTGATATTCGTTGCTGAAGTTTGTCAGCAGAACTAATGAGCGTCTGTGCTGAAGCTGAACGAGGCCCCGTGCAATGCAGATGTTCCGCTCAAGCATTAACGGAATGTTTGCCTCGGAGATGCCCTCATAGCCGTCGAATGCGTCGCACGTTACCAGGGTCAGTAGGCTGCTTCTTGGCAGTACCGTTATGCTGTCTTCGACGATGCGCAAGGCGTTTTCGGTGGGATTCTCGTCGCCAGCGTCGCTTGCTATGGCTTTTGCCGTAGAGAACGTCACGCTCGATTTTTCCAGGTTAATTATGGCTCCATTCGCCTGTAGAAAGTCCATGCCGAGTATCAAGTCCCTCGAGCAGCTGGGCAGAATAATGAAGACCCCGACGTACGTAAATCCACGAATATTTACTCGAGCGGTTCATCTGCCCACGGGATTTAATAGATGCCCTCCAGCAGTACGGACATGCGACCCCGTCCACTGCGTAAAAACTTTCTTTAACTTTGACGCAAGCTCTCTGCTCATAATCGAGCTGTCCGCACCAGTGTCAATTAAAGCAGTAACTTCTTCGTCGTCTATGGTAATCAGTATGTCTGACGTTACCACTTGCCTTTGGGCACTGGAGTGTGACTGAACGTCGGTGCTTCGTCGTCGTTGTCGTCGTGATGGAGGATATTCGATGCGCTCGGCGTCAGCGGCCTCACCTCCGGAGGTCGCTGGACTCAGTTTTCCGGGTTTGCAGGGCTGGGTGAACGACGCCTACGAGCGTCTCGATGAAATGAGGGACTTGGTGATCGGTATCGAGCGTGCGATGCAGAACGGGGCTCGTGCCTTCACTGCTCGAATGAGCTGTCGCGACTCGCGATGAAGCTCTCTATCTCCATCGGGCGCTGACCAGGTCGTTGACGAGGTGCACCTGGAGGGAACCCGCGGAGGCCCACGCGTCGATAGGGGCACATCCTGTAAACGTGGCCAGCCTCTCCGCAATGAAAACATAGGGGCCTGAGGTCAGGAGACCGCCAGACGTCGCTTTTTCTGGGCCTCGACTTCTCGATGGACGGTGGACTGCGACGCCTGAACACTACTTCAGTCTGTTCGGAGGGGCGCTTGACGTTTGAGGGGCCGTACAGCGACGGTCGTCGTACGGCGTCCGCATAAGTCATTCGGACTGGCTCCCGCAGTTGTGGTACCTCGTAGCGTTCAGGAGCTTGGACGGCTTGCCTAATCTCGTCGCGCACTATCTCCGCCACAGAAATTCGGGCTGTCGGCGCGTCGGTTACCTGCATTTTGTGGAGCTCTTCTCTTACCACAGCCCTGATCAATTCGCGTAAGTCCTCGAGGTGGTTTTCCGAGGTCATGATAGAGGGGCTGTGTGAAAGTTCCATCACGTTGCGGTTGTATTGTCTGGCACGCTGTCGAAGGGCCCTTTCCATTGCTGTCGCTTCAGCAAGGAAGTCTGCAAGTGTTGTGGGCGGATTCCGAATAAGTCCAGCAAAGATCTCGTGCTTGACACCTCGCATCAAATGTCGCACCTTCTTGTCTTCGGCCATTGAGGCATCCGCACGTCTGAAGAGACGAGCCATGTCTTCAGTATACGTGGTGACGCTCTCGTTCGGGGCTTGGAATCTCGCCTGTATTGCCAGCTCCGCTCGCTCCTTCCTGTCCATGTTGGAATATGTGGCGACCAGCTGCTGTCGAAATTCGTGCCATGAAGTCAATGTCGTTTCATGGTTATGGAACCACCTCCTCGCGGAGTCTTGGAGCGCGAAGTACACGTTGCGCAACTTGCGGTCTTCGTCACATCCGTTGCATTCGGCGACCCGCTCGAAATGGTCTAGCCAATCTTCCACGTCTTCAGTAGCATCTCCGTGGAATGCAGTCGGCGTCTGTGGCTGGTTGAAGATTATCTGCGCCGGCGAAGGCAGCCGCAGCAGCAGGAGGCTGTGGGCTCAGGTTCATCGTCCGGATACGATCGGGCAACAGACCGTGCTCAGGTTGGAGCCCTTGAAGAGGGCGGCTGGTGCGTACGTGCACAGGAGTAATCTCTCCCGGACTACTCACTGGGGATGAGTCAGGGGTACGCTGCGTCTCCGGCAATGGTATCATATACCCAGCACCTCCACCGGTAAAATGTCACGAAGATAATTAATACGAACTCGCCGAAAGAGAACAGCCCCTTCTTTAATGATAGCCGACACTCAAGAGAACGCGCGTACACCTGCGCCCTTCGTCATCTTCTCTCTGGCGATCTTTTGCCTGTAGTGGGCAGCTGACTTGTGACGATCGGTGCCTGTAGTGGGCAGCTTATTTCGCGTCAATATATATATATATATATATATATATATATAGTTTTGCTAAAGCCACAGGCTGCCTTTATGGGCACCAAGTTGCAGTGATTTTAGACCTTTTTAATCGGCATAGGAATTAGGCATTAACCTTCACCTATGAACTTCCCACGCAAAACTGCCTCCAGTTTTTAGACATTATTTTAGTTTTTCTAGCGAACATGTGTATATATATACATATATATAATGTATATATATGTATGTATATCTACGTATATATATGTATATGCTTTTAAAGAGGGCGGGAAGGTTTTATATGTTTTTAGGATTGTAGATGATTTTTTTTAGTTTTGCTAAAGCCACAGGCTGCCTTTATGGGCACCAAGTTGCAGTGATTTTAGACCTTTTTAATCGGCATAGGAATTAGGCATTAACCTTCACTTATGAACTTCCCACGCAAAACTGCCTCCAGTTTTTAGACATTATTTTAGTTTTTCTAGCAAACATGTGTGCTGGTCTTATAAGCCTCGGGCTAGGAAGGGCTAGTAATTCTACCTTTTGGCTCTTCCCGCTCTAAGACAGTGAAAAGTATCTCCTTGCCTCGAGTCCTCTCTTAGGAAATTGTCTCACCACACGATGCAAGGCAGTTTCCAAGTGCAGGTGAAAAAAAAAAAACTGCTGGTGACAGTTTCCCCTTCAACAGTCATCTCTGCAGTTGCTGAGGGTCTGTTGCAGAAGTTTAAGAAAGGAAAAAAAGGAAAATAAAGATTTCGGTGGAAAAAACGTGTGCGTGAGGTAGTTCCGTACATGCACAAAATTTCGCATAGCCTCAAAAAGGTCGCCAATAGGCATGCAATTGGAGCGTTTTTTTTTTTTTCTGCCCCCAACAAACTCGACCGTCTTTGCCCCCGCATAGCCACAGCAGGCGAAACAAGGCGAGGTGTGAACCACCTATCTCAGCTGCATCTGCGGAGTTGTCTATGAAATTCCTTTGCTGTGTGGCGAAAGCTATATGGGTCAAACAGGAAGGTGTGTTTATGACCGATTTAGAGAACGCACCTTGAATATTAAAAAGAAGGAGCGAACGCATTTGGCGGATAACGTCAACTCGTGCGGATGTGAGGCGTTATTTTTTGACGCGAGGATTCTTGGTAGGAGCCACAAAGAGCAGGCCCGCTTCATACTGGAAGCGTATCACGTAAAAAAGAGGGTTGCATCAGTGAACCTTCTTTAAGTCTCTACGCAAAAGAGTTTGGATACCTCGACGCGCATGTATATTAGTCAGGCATTTCTTATTCATTGTCCTTATCATGTTTATATATTTTTTTCATTTTCCTTATGGTGCCTTATGGTCGTTTTTCACTTTCATTAACCTTTGTGCCTTTTTCATATATATTTCATGACGACGTTGTGGAATAAACAGTTGAAAGTAGCGCCTGTCCTGGCGCTTTAAAGAGTTTATCAAGTATGCACCGACTAGGCCCACAGAAAGTTCTTCAAAGACCGTTTCGTCATCCACAGTTTTGCGACTGTTCTCTTCACCGTCACTACTACATGACAATATCAGCAACTGTTTGTTCCAGCACTGCCTGACTTGATTTGACATCATCAAGCATTCATTTTACTTCACTGTGGCGCGCATCCGCATGCGCAATAATTACTTTCAAAACGTTATTAAGTTCTATAGGCAGGCACTGTCACTAAGACCAGGGTTAAGTTATACATCACCACACATTAGCAAAAGCTTTGAGATAACGAAACATTGTTTGGTATAGAGTACCAAGGCATGGCACGATCAGCAGGAATACATTCTTTTGACTTTTTACAGTAACAGCAATCGGCATTACCAGCCTGAATCAACAGAAGGAAAGGGCATTTCTGCCTCTCCACCATGCCCACTGAAGTTGCACGGAGAATCACTGGAACTTTTGTACTGGGCGGGAATTGATGGCACTGATTTGGGAAGCATCGGAGGAGGCACCAGGGGTAGCTCACTTAAGCGTGTCCGCCGAATAATAATTCCTCCAGAGATCAAAACCCTTCCTGTGAAAACCTGGTTGCAGAAAAAGGGGCCGTTTCGTGCCGTTGTCGACTAACTACCGTTTGTGTCCACATGCTGAAACGACTGATCACAGTTTTGCAGACTGTAGAGACGCCGTGTTCGTGTGGGACATTGTCTAACGAACACATAACAAGGTTGAGATATCACATCGGACACAATTAAATTAGAACATTTTAAAATTATTTGCGTATTATTATAAATTTGCGTAAATTTATAAATAAGACTGTTCACGTCACCTTCACAAGAAAACGAGCTAATAGAGTATAGGTATAGAATTCATTATTTTACTCTAAACATAAGCAAGGAATTTAAATATCTAGGCGTCTTTTTTTACTTCTGATTTACGATGGAACAAGCATGTTAACTATATTGGAAATAAGGCAGCATCAGTTTTGGGATTCTTGCGGCGTAATTTTAGTCATTTACCGAGTAACTTAAAAACGCAGCTGTATTTCAGTCACGTACGTTCAATACTTGAATATGGATGTGTTTGTTGGGACCCACACACATCTGAGCTGATAAATAAATTAGAAAAAATCCAGAATAGGGCAGTTCGATTTGTTATTGGTAGCTATAGTCGGCAGCTTAGCATGACAGAAAGCGAACATAAACTTAAATGGCAAGAGCTGAAGGATCGTAGAAGGCATATCAGATTAAAAGTTTTCCACGATATTTATTATTCTAAAACAGGCATAAACCGCGAACAATATATCCAGGCACCACACTACATATCTAAGCGACTGGACCACTGTTTGAAGGTCAGGGAATTTTCTTGTAGGGGTGACGTTTTCCGTTATTCTTTTTTTGTTAGAACTGTTCGAGATTGGAACAGTTTGCCATCGTGCATTGTATACATCACAGAAAATGATGCTTTCTTCCACGCATTGTAATAATTTGTTCATGTATTTAGTTAAGTCTGTAACCTCCCTGCTGTAATCCCCGCAGGGGCGTCTGCGCAAGCAGGCGTTTGGTGAGTTGCGCCACCACGTACCCGAGCACACGAGGGTTAGACCCTCCCGCGTCTAACCGTGCGCGGCTTAGCCGTGTCCGGGGAAAAGGGGATCCTGGGGGTTGAGCCAACGCTGAGTGTTTGGACCTTTAAGGCCCCTCGGCGGAGGCAACACACCCCTTTGGCCTCGGCTTCACGTAGACGGCACCCCCGGACTGACCCACCCGGGGCAAATCGGTAGTTGCCCTTTCCTATCCTCCTCTCCAACCTTCGTCTTTCTCGCTCACTTTTATTCTTTCCTGTCCTCTTTTCGCTTCTTTTTACTTCCTATCTTCCCGGCAGCAAGGGTTAACCTTGTGTGGTACAACCAACCTTGGCTGTACATATTTGGTTACAGTGGTGATGTACAGTTGGCGTGTACAGAACAAAACAAGTTCTGCACGCCCCCTTGTTGGGCTCGATGGTGGGTGACTGGCATCGCTGCCGAACATTGAACAATATAGTATGGCAACACCTGCCCCCTCTACTCTTAATCGCCCTTCGAAACGAGGGTGCACCGATGAAGTGTTTAAGTTTTTTGGAAAGAGCCACGAGAACTTCCCGAAGTTCCATGTCATTCACTGCGAGAAAGCGGACGTAACGGCAAGAGTGATCTCACCATTCTTAGTTGCGAGGTGCCTCGCCGACACCATCGGACCGGGGTACAAAATAACTAAGATGGCAAGTGGCGATCTGCTTGTAGAACTCCGAGAAAAAGTGCAGTACAATAAGCTAGATAGCCTAGTTGCATTTGGGGATATTCCCATCACTGTAAGCCCACACCGCTCGCTAAACAAAGTCCGTGGAGTGATCTCTGAAGATGACCTTATGTACTTAAGTGAAACAGAACTACTTGAAGAATGGAAAGAACAAAATGTAATTGACGTACAGAGAATTAAGATTCCACGTGACAATAAGGAGATACCAACAAAGCATATAATTCTTACTTTTGATTCAAGTACTCTGCCTGAGTCTATCGAAGCAGGGTATGTAAAAATACGGGTGAGGCCGTATGTCCCAAAGCCTCTTCGTTGTTTCAAATGCCAAAGATTTGGCCACAGCTCGAAAAACTGCCGAGGCAGGCTAACCTGTGCCAAATGCAGTGCTAATGACCATCCTGCTGAAAGCTGGCAGAATACTCTACACTGTGTAAACTGCAATGGCGAGCACCCCGCTTACTCGCGGTCGTGCCCTAGCTGGAAAAAAGAGAAAGAAATAGTCTCTGTTAAGGTCAAAGAAGGCGTATCATTCAAGGAAGCACGAAGGCGGGTGTCGTGCCTGCCCAATGTCACCTATGCCGAAGTGGCGCGCCTGGGGGGAGCGCCACAACGGCCTCCTGCGCCCCTCCGGCTCACACATGGTGCACCGGTGGTCGTGCAATCTGTCCCCCCTGCGGTAGCAGCCCCAACTGCTCCGCTCAACTCAAAGAAGGACCAGCAGGTCGCCAAGCTTGCGGCCTTCAAGGCCCCTGCTTCTGCAGCACGACCTGACGCATGCGCTAACGTGCCCCGAGGGCGAGCTTCCAGTGCCTCTGACGAGGCCATGGATACAAGAGCTAGCACTTCGGTGACATTGTCACCAAGAGCGCGGCGCGATTCTTCTGATCGTGCCAAAAAAGAAAAACAAAAAATTACAGGTCCAGGTAAGGATTCTACAGCCTAGGTGGCTAGGCTAGAAGTCCTTGCTTCACACATACGTTATTTCTCGCTAGCAAACAGACCTTTATTTTTCTACCACTTCCACTTAAAATGGCGTCAAGTGGGATTATGTCTTGGAATTGTAGAGGCCTCATAAAAAACCTGGATGATATCTACGAACTACTAGATGAGCAAGCACACGCCAACAGTCCTGTGCCTACAAGAGACCCACCTGGGCTCCAAACATTCAAATATCCTAACCCGGTTCAATGTATTCTGAAAGGATAGAAATACAGGAAGCCACAATGCCGGAGGAGTGGCAATAATTGTACAAAAATCTGTTGCATCTAAGCACATAAAACTGACGTCCGATCTCGAAGTCGTAGCGGCTAGAGTGATGATGATGCAGAGGCTGATTACTGTATGTTCCATTTACATTCCTCCTGACTACCGCCTGAATAGTGCTGATTTTATAGCAATGATAAACCAACTACCTGAACCGTACGTTTTAATGGGAGATTTTAATGCACATCATCCGCTTTGGGGTTCATCATACCATAATGCTCGTGGATGTCTCATTGAGAAATTTTTACTGACCTCTGCAGATTAGCTTTTAAACAAAAAGAAGCCCACATATTTTAGCCAAGCTCACAGAAGTTTTTCATCTATTGATTTAGCGATATGCTCCCCGACTTTACTTTCTTCTTTTACGTGGACGGTCATTGAAAACCTGTACGGAAGTGACCACTTCCCTGTTGTGCTGCAAGAAGACGATTCCTCGCAACCACCCTTGCCTAGTATCCCTCGATGGAAACTGGCATCGGCAAACTGGGAGCAATTTCGCAATCTAACAAAAATATCACGCAATTATCTAGATAGTTTAAGCATTGATGACGCTGCAGTGTATTTTACTGACCTTATAATAGAAGCTGCCTCACAGAGCATACCACAGACAAGTGGCGGTGTAAACAAAAGACGCGTACCATGGTGGAACGAGGAGTGTAGTCGAGCGCGCAAAAACCAGAACAAGGCGTGGGGGCTGTTCCGCCGGTATCCAACTGCTGAAAATCTTATCAATTTCAAGCAGATAAAGTCGCGTGGTAGACGCACTAGACGAACGGCAAAAAGAGAAAGCTGGGAGATTTTTTTGAGTGGCATAAATTCATATACCGATGAAGCAAAGGTTTAGAATAGGTTGAGAAGAATAAAAGGTCAAAATATAGGTTCACTGCCCTTGGTCAACGACCAGGGGAAAAGCTTGGAAGACCAGGCAAACGCTCTTGGCGCATACTTCCAACACATCTCAAGTTCCGCACATTACTCAAATGAGTTTTTAAGATATAAAGAAAATGCTGAGAAGAAACCACTTGACCGCAAATGCAGCCGCAGTGAACCATATAACCGTCCATTCACCGTTGCTGAATTCAGAGCCGCATTAAACTGATGCACTAAGTCTGCACCTGGCAGAATCTAGCCGAGATCTCACGAGACTTCTGTACGAGTTCGTAAGGCTCTTTCTGTCGCTTCCCCAAGTGGTATGGGATAAAATCTTTATTATCTTCATTGCTTTGAGGCACTTTCCTTTAAGATACTGCAGATACAATACAATATGACAAATATAATACAATACAAGATGCGTCAAAGTCCGTAGCCGGTGTATCTTATGCAGCCTTAGGCCCATCCTGCTCAATATCTGGAGTGTTAAACAGGAACACAAGCATCTTTACAGCTGAAACGAATATTGACAGAATACAATATGAAATGATAAAGAACATGCACCTGGAGGCACAATTCGTTCTTCTTTCTCTCTTCAATAGTATCTGGGCTACAAGAAACCTACCTTGTAGCTGGAAGCAAGCAATCGTAGTCCCAGTCCTCAAAGAAGGAAAGGAACGTTCTCTAGTAAACAGTTACAGGCCAATAGCTTTGACAAGCTGTCTAGGCAAGTTATTCGAAAAAATGGTAAATCAGCGTCTTATGCACTTACTAGAAAGCAATAAGCTCCTTGACCCATACCAGTGTGGCTTCAGGGATGGAAGATCGACAACTGACCATCTTGTGCGCCTTGAAGCAAACATAAGAGATGCAATCGTACACAAGCAGTTTTTTCTTTCGGTGTTCCTGGATATGGAAAAAGCATACGATACCACATGGCGCTACAGAATTTTACGAGATTTGTCGACAATGGGCATCAGAGGCAACATGCTAAATGTCATTGAAAACTACCTGGCAGACCGCACCTTTCGTGTGAGAGTCGGTAATACAATATCTAAGCAATTCGTTCAAGAGACGGGCGTGCCTCAAGGGGGTGTTCTAAGCTGCACCCTGTTTATCGTTAAAATGAACTCCCTGCGTGCATCAATACCACCAGCAATATCATATTCAGTATATGTAGATGATATACAGATTGGCTACAAATCATGTAGCTTAGGGATCTGTGAGAGGCAGGTTCAACTTGCACTGAGGAAACTGTGTACATGGGCCGATCACAATGGATTTAAATTTAATTCACAAAAGAATACATGCATGTTATTCTCTATGAAAAGAGGCATAGCTGTTGATCCAAATATACATCTAAGTGGACAGCAACTTGCAGTTAGTACGGAACACAAATTCTTAGGCATTATACTTGATACAAAATTAACATTCATTCCACATCTGCAGTATCTTAAAGGAAAGTGCCTCAAAGCAATGAAGATAATAAAGATTTTATCCCATACCACTTGGGGAAGCGACAGAAAGAGCCTTACGAACTCGTACAGAAGTCTCGTGAGATCTCGGCTAGATTATGGCGCGCCAATATACCAGTCGGCTACACACAGCGCGCTTAGAACCCTTGACGCGGTACATCACTTGGGCATCCGTCTGGCAACTGGCGCATTTAGAACCAGTCCAGTGGAGAGCCTTTACGTCGAGGCAAATGAATGGTCACTACACCTGCAGAGGTCATACATTAGCTTTATCTACTTCTTAAAGACACAAGCTGATCCGGAACACCCTTGTAACCGTGTAGTAAATGACACGTCAACCGAAACCTTATTTGCACATAAGCCAACAGTGCAAAAGCCATTTTCTCTGCGAATAAGGCAACTCTTTAAAGACATGGATATGTAAATCTCCAGAATAGACTACCACCGCCATGGGAGTGGCGATGCATAGACTGCGATACATCGTTCATGGATGTAACTAAACAAGGCCCACAACTACTTGTACACAGCCACTTCCTTGAGCTACAGGTGAAGTACTCTTGCGCGGAATACTATGCAGATGCGTCAAAGTCCGTAGCCGGTGTATCTTATGCAGCCTTAGGCCCATCCTGCTCAATATCTGGAGTGTTAAACAGGAACACAAGCATCTTTACAGCTGAAACGTACGCAATCATGTCAGCAGTCAAGCAAATTAGACAGATAAGCCTCAACAAGACAATAATCTATACAGACTCTTTGAGTCTTATCAAAACCCTAATGTCTCTTCAGAAACACAAAAATCCAGTTCTCACAAATCTATACCGGTTGTTATGTGCAGCTTATGCATCCGGTCAGCACATTACCACATGTTGGGTACCCGGCCATAGAGGCATCGAAGGCAATGAACTAGCTGACAAAAGCGCTGCCTCTGCTATCACCGAAAACCAGCAAACGACAACAAGCACCCCATATACTGACCTGAAACCTATGTTACGCACGAAATTGAGAATGCACTGGCAGAAGAGATGGGACGGAGAAGTATCCAACATGCTTCATGTGATTCAGCCGCAAATAAGTACCTCATTTGTTGAGAGAAAAGTAAGATGGAAAGATGTATTACTATGCAGATTGAGAATAGGGCACACGTACGCAACCCACTCCTACCTGTTTGTGAGAGGTGTGGCGAGACTTACACAATACTTCACGTACTTATAGAGTGTAAACAAATGGAATGTGAAAGAATGAAGCATTGTAAGGAAATATATAAATACTGCGTACCGATGCACCCATCCCAGTTTCTTGGTATCAAACCTCTTTTTACAACAGATAGAGTTATCGCGTTCCTAAAAGATATTAGCTTCACTGGCGTGGTACACCGAAAAGAATAGAAGATTATATATAAGCCACCCTGCAGGTTCACACTTCGTGTGAGTGTGGATGCTGGGAATAGGTGGCTTGGAATGTCTGCAATCTCTCAGCCCCTGCTGAAGCAGGAGTCATGGACTGAGGCTGCACGACAGGAATTAGTTTTCTTCCTCTGAGCACCTAGCCGCAATCATATTTTAACTCAACTTTATTTATGCACCACTCTTTAAATACTGTACTGCATAACGGATGTATTTATTTAACTTCTTCGCAAAATCATCATGCATTGACAATACCCACATGTCTACCGTTATCATTTACAGCGTTCTCTATTACAGCTTATGCAGGTATGTCTTCCCGAAGTATATTGCAAATAATCGTACACTGGGTTGTATTTTTTTAACACTTTAAAGTAGTTAGATTCGTCATGGCGCTCTTTGGCCAAACTTGGCCCTTGCGCCAGAAAAACCTACAAATCATCATCATCCCTGCTGTAATGCCCTACGGGGCGATGCAGGTAACTAATAAATAAATAATAAATAAGCATGCACTGCGATATCTAACAGCCGGCTGTGAAACAAAATATGCCCTTCTGACGGGCTTATTTTTGTTTGTAGTGTTTTGTGGAGAAGCGAACAGGTAAAAGCGCATTTGTGTAGCCCGGGAAAGTGAACCCGGGGTAACTAGAAACATACAGAGACAACATTGATGCGAATGGGCTTTATTTCAACATACTTTTTTTAGTGAAATATGGACAACCATTTCAGGGCACATGAGTGTAAGTGCACACTTTATGGCGCATTAAAGTGGGATATGATTGTCTAATGCGCCATGCATGGCCAAAAAGGCATGCCCGTTCTCCCATGAAGATCCATACCACATGAGTTGCTGAGAGATTGTACGCCGCAAGAAAACTTGTACGATGTGGGAGTTTTATGCTGGTTAACTAGGAAATGTGGCCGAAAGCCGGGACGCAGGGCCTCAAGAGCGAGATTGCCTCTTTAAAGCACTCGAGGAATGTGGAGTGACCTACAGCAATGATTTTAATGTAAGAAAGAGTGATACTTTGGCATTTTAAGGCCAAAAGTGCTAAGTGGAAGTGCAAGTTGCTTTCTTGAGTGTGCAGTGACCGCGACGTGATAAAATTTAGCCATTAATGCTGTCGTTACATAGAGGATAACCCTAATGACAACTGTTTTGAATAATTGTCTTGACACATAACTATTCATGTTGCGATCCACTAGAAGTCTGCGGCCGAACGATTGTATAGACCAAGATCAAACCGATTGCACCATTTCCAATAGATTCCTTAGACATTGTTCTCAATAAAAAGGCATTCCAACCGACAAGAAATCAAGCGACATCTATTTGGAACAAAGATGTTGCAAGAAGATCTAAATAGCTGTAGTACCAGCCTAAAGAGCGTCGTCGTATGCGTTGTTCTGAGCTGAAAATTATACTCAAAGTATCATATACAGCTCAGAATAACTGGGGTACTTTTGCCGTTTTCCAAGGTTTTCGTCAGCCAGGCGTGCGAAACCGCTCTAATAGTACCAGACTTAGTCCTAGACGGAACATAACTCGCTGCAAAGCAACACCAAGAAAGAAAGCAGGCGCACATGTATTTATAGAACACGCGAGGGGAGCCGGCGTTTAGCCAACATTGTCCTTGTAGTGCTGTAACACAACAAAGGCAATGCTTGAGTACCTCTATTTAGGGTTGTGAGAATTAAGATCGTTCAAAAGGACTGTTTCCAAATATTGAATTGCACTAATGGCGGCCGCTCCTCGCCATAGCGACGCGAGTTAGCCACGCAGCGAAATATGATTGTTCACTTCTTCACAGAGAAGCGCTAATATTTGTTGATTCGAGAGCCCTTCGCCACGATGAGAGCAGTGCTCCCAAACGTAGTCGCTTTCATGTGAGCGGATTCTAAGCACGCTAGGCTGACGCGCAAGGTCGGCTCGTCTGTTCTGTCATTCTGTTATTAAAAGCACTCACATTACCAACATATTTCTACACGGTGTTTCTTCTTCGCATAACTTAGAATGTTTGTGACTTTCCTTAGAAACTGTAATAGCGATACGTGCGTTGCTCCAGCCTTCTATTCTGTTAGTTGTTTGCCATGAAGAAAACAAAGCCAAATGCGGGAAAAAATAATTAGAGGTAACTTAGGCCTGCTCTCATTAGTTATTGCTCATAATCCATGACGATCTCGCTCATAATTGTACTCTATTTCCTTTACTGAGAAATAGACCTAATAAATAACCACTTTCTGTGCCATAAACTACAGGTCACAAATATCTTTGCAAAGGGAACAAAAATATGTTTACCACAGGCTTCAACGGCGTTCTTAGTCTAGAAAGATATGCGCCAATAGGGGCTCACGCAGGTTTCTCTCACGAAAGCTGGTGATATCTTTGGTAGGCGGGAATCAAAACAAACGCTGGCGTAAATAAAAGCAGCGCCTACTCTGAGCACCGCTTAGGCCAAAATGATGGTAGCAGCTCCGTGGCTTTCGTTAGTGCGGACTGAGTGGGTGGGTTGCCTACGCTAGGATTACGGCGGTAGGAAGACGTCCAGCCTGGTTTAACCCATCCGAGCCTTGAACAAGGGGTTGTGGAAGAAACTCATGGACTTGTAAGGCCTGTAGCTCGGTGAGTAGAAGTCCATCATAGGAGCCGCGGCTACACTGCCAATGCAGCTCTTGGGGTCCGTGAAGTAATAGCACACCTGAGGAAAAGAAGATAGAAGATGCAAATAAAGAGGATCTATGCGGCATCTGTTAACAATGCTAAGGAAGACCAGGCGTAAAACATAAAGTGCACAGGGTGGGCATTAAAAAAAATTGGAGGACGCTTGCGCTTCGCCTTTAAGCGTAGAACGCGAAAGCGTTATCGGGACCCGTTCGCATCGCAACGCGTGGCTGTAGGTCTGGTAGAAATGCTGGAAAGGGGGTTTGTGTTTGAGTTTCCTCGTAGCAGAATTAGGTTTTCTCGTACATTCAAATTACAATCCGACGCCGATTGGTAAACAGTCCGACGGCGAATCTGACGCCGACTTTACGATTTTCCTGGCGGATTTCACTGTGAGAAATTCAATTTTTGTTCACCAAAACCTTGCATCACGTGGAGGGCCTGCGCGGTCGGTGTGGTTGGGGATGATTTTCTCCGCCACTCGCCGACATCGCACGCCGGTTGCCGACGCCGTATTTTCTGCGACACGGGGCCCTTAACGCTTATCGCGTTAATACAGAAACAGCGCGACACAGGACGAGTGAAGAGCAGAGGACAGAGCGCTATCTTATGTGTCCTTATCGAGGACACATATTTACACTGTACTCTTTTCAACCGGCTCACATTTTTAGACTGTATTATTTTCTGGATCATCCCCCATTTCAACGTATGATAACGTGCTAATTGATTTTAAATACTTGCCAGAGCTTTACGTGCTAGAACTACGATCTTTTTATGAATCACGAGGTTGCAGTGACACTCAGTGATGGCTGATTCCACTATTTATTTTTTGCTGCCACCACGCAGAGCAAGCAGCAGGCGTTACTCAGGATAGAAATGGGCTCGATACGAGGCACTAGTGGTGTAAAATGAAGCGTTATAATGTTGGAAGTTCGATAGCCCTGACAAGGTTTCAACTTTATAGGGGTCGCGTCAGTACAGTACAGATGCGGTAAATGCGGTTAGCCACGATACAGGAATATTCTAATTCACCGCCTCTAAGATGAAAACCACGCCACGTGAGTTGACCAACTCTAGTGTCTACAACTGTAAAGGGACAGTGATCAATCACGCCAAGTTTGGTCGCACGGCCTGCAAGACTCAAGAAATTACGCCATGTTTTCAATCCCGGTCATCTGAACCGATAGACTTAATAAGTCAACTTGATTGCAGCACAGGCGGCGGGTGGTCGTAATAGCACGCCACGATGACCGCGCCATCTGAAAAAGCAACAACGCAACTTATAGAAGAAACGCAATATATAGAAGATGCAAATGGATACCCCAGCAGACGCGGAGAAAGGGTGTGAGACGCGCAGGCACCCACTCGATCGAGAATAAACGCTGCCGCACTGATTCGAAGGCAGCTCGTGCAGTGACGATAATTTTAACCAGGACGAAGGATTTGTGGACCTCGTGCAACTCAATGCCCGAAGGCGACGGCGTTAGGATGGCGGCAACACGATACCGAACGAAACGCCGAGCAGAAGGCTGTAGGAACGCAGACAACTGAAAGAATTTTAACACGAAAGTGTTTCATGTCAGGTTTCACGACTGACTTCCTGAAACGGATGTAACGTCGGCTCCGGCGCTGCCATCTAGGAGTGGTGAAGCGAAGTACTGCATCATGACATAACGAGCGGCGACAGGGAGCGCTTCGGTAGTCAGCGTAGACGCGGTGTAGCAATAGAATAAAGAACCAAGCGTAGCCTCGTGCATAGAGTTTCATCCAATAATTATATAATAAATAATCATACAATTTAAAAACATTATTAAAATTATCCGAAGGCAGGATTCAAACACCCCTAGCAGTGAAGCCCGATATTGAAACCATTACGCTACGGACACATTTTTTTCTTTATTGCATGTAATTATGAGTATAAGAACCATCTTGAAATGCAGCGCAACGGGACGGCACAACAGAGAGGAAGACGAACACAGGCGCTAACTAACAACTGATTTATTGAAGCCAGACGCACAGGTCCACAAGCTGCGCAGGCGCACCGTTACGGCATATATGGAAACCATCAAAAAGAAGTGATTACACCAGGCGCGAAATGAATTCTGCATTGTACAGTGCAATCGATGTAGCACACTCTTGACCTGCTTTCCTGATAAAAAAAGGCCTCTAACGTTTCACGAGCGGTTTTCTGCTTGCTCTTGCCAAGGATTTTCACGCTGTGTGGTTCACAAGTGGGACTGCAGTGGTCAGCAAGATGCGTTTTCTCCTTATTAGCTAGATTTCTTGCATGCTCACTGAGTCGGTCATTGATGCATCGCCCCGTCTGGCCGATGTACCGCAGGATAGGGGGATGTCGTACACAACATTGCTGGCACACTTAACAGGACGCTTTTCATGGGTCTTTTTACAGCCCTCATTTTTGTCTGCACAAGTGACGCGACGGTTCAGCTGAGCAAGCTTCTTGGGGGCTGAAAAATCCATCGGCACGTTAAACCGAGTAGGCACTTTTTTCAGGTAAAGTGTGACCTTGCGCATGTACGGAACGACTTCCGGTTTCTGAGAGCTCAGCACGATTTGCGCGGCATTCTTGCAAGAACGGCGCTTCATTTTTTGAGGAGCGTTTCAGCTACTGACACGACGACCGACTCAGGGAAGCCGGCTGAAAAAAGCCCTCCCAATTGCAAGTCAAAACTAGCTTGCACATTGTGAACGCACGACTTCCGAAGCGCGGATTCGAAACAGAGTGCTGCAATGCCTCTCTTAATTATATTAGAGTGAGCTGATTTGTATTGGAGGAGCTCTTTTAGGGCCCGCGGGCCCAGCACACGTGGCTTTCGCTAAAATTCAGGCGTAAATCTAAAAAGTGCAGCTTTCCTTCCACTGGAAGCTCATATGTGAAAGTCGCCGCATGCAGGCATACCTTTCTTGGTGCCATGCGGTGCCTTCGTTGCATCTGGCAGCAGAGGCCCCTGGACGCGTCACACTCGTCCGAAGACTGGCATTCGTCATCTGCGGGTGCATTGTTAGCATGTAAGTTCTCCGTGACAAAGAAGGGAGTCGTGGCGCAGCATAAAATGTGCGTAGCATAAAAGCAAGTTAGGGAAAGCACTCTATCGCATCAACAAATTCATCCAGGGGTAAAAGGCGCCACGTAATCTCTTCAAATGTCCCAGGGAGAAATCTTCGTTTGAATACGTTGGTGCAAGAATAAAAGACGGACTGCATTACACTATGAATGCTTGATGCGGATGGTGATATTGCCGTTGACAAGACGTTATCGTGTTGGAGTGGGGAGTGATTAAAGCGACATACGGAACCTATAAAGACAACACATCGCTGCAAGACCTCAGAACGTTACAAATCAGATAAAGAGTTGGATGGTGTGAAAATTAAAAGTGCTGAGTATGAAAAAGTGATAACTAGGGAAATTGTGCAAGGGTTTCAGAGAGTTTGTTCATCAATCGATTTAGCCAAGCCTTTCATAAGTTAGTTTCTGTTAGCACTCATTGCTCTAGTATCTAATTGCAACTAATTGGTGTTCACGCTGGCTAATGTCTCTTAAAACCTATAAATGTAAACTGATGACCTTCACCCGTAAAAATTCAGCTTCAGCATTTTACTACACGCTTAATAATAATTGGCGTGCATCTTTCACCCAAACTTTCCTGCTCAACTCACTTAGATAAAATCACAGCACAGGCATCACGCACCCTCGGCTACCTTGAACGAAACCATCACGACGCTCTTACTTCGACTAAATCACTAGCTTATCTAACATTCGTCCGTCCCCAACGCGTCATCAATTTGGTCGCCTTACCAAGCCTATCTAATCAACGCTCTTGAACGCGTTCAAAATCGTGCCGCGCGTTTCATCACCAAAGACTACAGCCGTCATTCCAGTGTTACTTATATTAAATCTTCACTATCCTTACCCTCCTTAGGTCACGCAGAAAGATTGCTCTAATCTGCTTATTACATAAAAGAATTGGAGGACGCTTAAGCTTCTCCTTTAAGAGTGGAAGGTGATAGCGTTATCGGGCCACGTTCGCATCGCATTTTTCTTTCAGTAGGCTTCACTGCAACACAGTACGCGGGAAAGCCAGCTTACAAAGACCAAGCTTACACCGATGCCCTTAAAGTCGGCTTCAGTTTTATTGCTGGGAAGACGTTTTTCCAGGGAATATAAGTCATCTTATATTAAAATCTGAAGGCCCTAGCACCTTTTTAAGCTATTTTATTAATTGTTTGATATTGCCCCGACGTACGCGCGTGTCCAAAACGCATTAGGCAGGCGGAGTCCCAATTTGACCTGCCGATGATGTGAGCGCCATCTGGATATGATTTTCGGAAGTACCATTGTCGGAGATTAGCAGCAGACGACGAAGAAAAAGAATGGAACGTGGGCTGCTGCCTCCGCAGCTGGTGCCAAGAAGTGATGCTCTACAATCCGGCTCCTGTCCCCGAACCTCTGCTTTAGCAGATCGATGGCACTCTCATAACCCGCTTCATTCGTTGGTAGTCCGGCATTGGCAGCTGCTGCTTCCCCTACCAGGTAGTTGCAGAGGTAGTGGAATTTATGAGTCGTGCGCAGAGTTTTATTCGCATGGACAGTGCTGTTGAATTTCTCCCAAAACGACGTCCATTGACTCACGTCCCCTTGGAAAGGCTTGATGGTCAGCGTTGAAAGACGAGGTCCGAAGCTCTATAAAGCAACTGTCATTGGGGCAGGTGGCGTATTGAACGTCGTCGAGGGAGGAGTCTGCACCGTGCTGCCGACGCAGAGATCTTTGAGTCGGGCACGGAGGCGTGTCAGGGTCTCAAGCGTCTGGTCATCATAATGTGCTGCAGAATCGTACTCTCTTCAAGATCCTCGACTGGAATCACGTCCTCAAACTCAGCATTGATCTTCCGAACCTCGTCATGGCTGGCGACGAGCTTGTCTATAACCTTGCTGAACGCCGTTCGGTCGTTTCAGCCTCTCTCCAGCAGCGTCGTCTAGCAGAGCGTTTCGCTTTCAGGCGGTCCATGTTTCGTTAGGATTGCGGCTTACTTGGTCGTAAGGTAGCCGGTTCCGCACGTTGCTTCCATGGGTGCGGTTCCAATGAGGATCAGGTTGCTCCGGCTGCAGTTTCTAGAAGAAACTAGTCGGCGCCGTCGCTCGTTGTCCACGTCATTGGGATCCGCTAGTTGTCCGTGGGTTTCGGCACCATATGTTGCGGAACGCCGGCCACTTACAGGTCGCGTCGCCAGAAAAGACGGAGCAGCGATACACTCAACGAAGCCTTTAATGGCGAGGGACGAACATAAAAATCTACCATGATGATGATAACGGTGCGCGCACTTCTTGGCGCCAGCCGCCGAGGCAGCAGCCCACGTTCCATTCTTTTTCTTCGTCGTCTGCTGCTAATCTCCGACAACCATACCTGAGCGTGCTGATGTTGGTATGGTAGAAATGCTGGAAAAGGAGTTTCTATTTGTGTTTCCTCGTAACAGAATTATGTTTTCTCGTACATTGAAATTACAATCCGACGCCACTATGTCTGTAGGATGTGGTTAAGTCGTACTTCACCGTTTTTCTGATGGATTTCACTGCCACAAATTAAATTTTTGTTCACCAAAACCTTGCGCCACGTGGAGGGCCTGCGCGGTCGGGGTGGTTGGGGATGATTTCCTCCGCCACGAATGCCGGCATCCACGCGGACGCCGACACGAACGTCAACGCCGGATTTTCTGCGACACGGGGCCCTTAACGCTATCGCGTTAAAAAGCCGGCAGCTCCCACGCCCTGTGGGAATCGGTGTTATGCGAAGCAGTGTGCGGGGAGCCTACCAAGTTTACGAAGCGACCATGAGAGAACCAAGACGTAGGTGGCTGCTTCATGACCTATATACATGACACGCATGTGACGACATTCATGTCATGAGTTCCTCAGGAGTCCCTTTAGCTAGGCCTTAGAGACCCTACGGCAAACACCTTAGTTGTGCTCATGACTATGACTTCGACAACCAACCTTTAGCCTTTTCCTCCACTTAGTACCCACATCAGAATCATTTCAGTGGTTTTTGAGTGTGAATATTTTTTGCTGAGTTGTGATTTTTGCTGAGTCATGCTCATGACTATGACTTCTGCCATCATACTTTAGTGTTTGCTTCACTTAGTACCCACGTCAGAACCCATTTAAGTGGTTTGTGAGTGTTAATCTTTTCTGGCTGAGTCATTTTCATTTTTGCTGTGTCATGTTCATGACGTATGACTTCTACTATCGTCCTTTAATGTTTCCTTCACTTAGTACCAACGTCCGAAAACATTTCATGGGTTTTTGAGTGTTCATTTTTTTCCTGAGTCATTGTCGTTTTTGCTGAGTCATGCTCATGATATGCCATCATCCTTTAGTAAAAACGACGTACAACGCGAAGGACAAGGAGTGACAGAGACGATAAACACTGCGCTGACTTCCAACAATATTTTATTGCTGTTGCCACATCATGCGCAGAAAATGAAAGGCGGTCAAAAAAGGGTTGCTCTAACAGCAAGTCATTGATACTTAGTATATGGTCACGTGAAAAAAAACACATTACCAACACTATCAGTTCAGATATAAGACTTCACTAGGTGTCAGCGCGATAGAGGGGGCACTAACACAAACAGTACCAAGTTTCCTAATAAAATCGGCTTCTATTATCTCTCGCGTGAGCTGTGTCTCGCTAAAACTTCCGTATCTTCAAACAGGGGCTCGCAGCCAACGCAGCTGCAATACCGGCAATGGATGCCCAGGTGGCCTTGTATGAACGTTTAGAAGAGCTATGAATTGGGCTAGTTGGTGTGCATTAATTTTTTCTTGTTGCGCTAAGTACAGTAGGACGCCACAGGGATGAAACGGACACTGGATATGAAGCGGACCCGAAGTGACACACGGGAGCGAAAACTACTAACTGGTTTATTGTCAGATAATTATAGAGTATTTAAAGCACACATCGCCGTATTGCGACTGCGTGAACTATGATTACAGCAGAAACACTCAGATCACGTACTCACGTTTCTGGTTGTTATGATTCTATCGGTGCATTCTGTGGGTGTATGCATTCTTTGCGTAGGTGATTTTGGCTTTTATTAGCATGATTGAAGGCGTGCTCACGCAGTTGTCTTTTTCTTCTTCTATCTCTAAAGCCTCTCGTATTTCCCAAGTTATTTTGTCTTTTTCTTTAGCGACGACTGTCGTCTTGTCAAAGTAAGCTGTGCATTTGCAGGTTCTACGATGCATGGCGAGATTGCTGGATGCGGCTACTTGTTCGCATGCGTATCGATGTTCTCGGAGCTTGTCGTTCAGACAGCGTACCGTCTGGCCCACGTATACCTTACCGCATTTTAGCGGAATCTTGTACACGACATTATTTTCACAGGTTACGTATTTTTGTGCGTGTGTTACGTTAACTGGTCCTTGCGATTCTTTAGATGCGAAGCATCTTATGGTCGGGGCTATGTCACTCCCTCCCTCCCTCCGCCGTGCGGCGTCCACACCCGCACTGCGCATGCGCATCCTCCTCCCCCTCCTCTCTTCTCCTTGTCTCATCACCTCTCTTCTCGGCATTCCTCCTCTCCTCTCCGACGCTCCTCTCCGGATTGCGCGACGAATGGCAACACCTGCGGCTCCGCGCGCGCAGCTTAGGTTAGAGGCGCGACGGTAGGCGCCCCAGAGGCACAGGCAACAGTCACCAACGCCGCGCGCGTTCGGTGCGAAAGCGGGAAAAACGCCAACGGCGTCGACAACAGTTCTGCGCATTGCTGGTGCTGCTGCATGTCGAAGTTTATACAGCTGATAAAACTACCTTGAGTCGACCCCATGGCTGCTTCGCATACTACTCAGGGTTTCCCTACGGGAAGATGGTGTAATTTTTTGTTCTCTGAATTCACTTTCTTGCAAAGCCCTCTTAGCTTGATCGGTGCTGAAAAGAGCACAGTTACGTCGTGCCTTTCTGCCACCTTCTTTAGGCGGTGTGAGAGGTTGTGAACGTAAGGGACAATAACAGCTCGCTTATGTTTGCCCTTGTTATTTCTGTCTCGCATTTTCGGCCGCATGAGTTGCGTGATCAATTGCTCTCCAATTTGCAGTATCATGTTGTCGGGGTATCCACTTTTCTTTAGTCTGTTAATCTGTGTGCTGCGGCTGTCTGCGACTGCGTGAATGGAGGACTTCTTAATTGCCTGTTCGATAGCCGATTTACCTATTCCTCTTTTTATGACCTTTGAATGGCTCGAGTCGTAGCGCAAGATTTGTTTTTCCCCTTTCGTTTTATATGACCAACATGTGTGACCATTTGTTAGGCTTATTTTAAGATCCAGATGCTGTATTCTAAAGTCTTTTGGTAGTTCGTGCGTGAAAGAGAGGCCGCTGTGTGCCTCTTGGAACATGTTTAACACACTCTTGACAGTCGTAGCACAAAGTCTGCTGTATTCGGTGCATACAAGATAACCATCTACATATCTGAAACAACGTATTACACTAGTGTCCTTGAGCGTTTCTGTCAGTCGTCTGTTACCAGCCGCAAGGTATAAATCTGACAACACAGGGGCTAAGCACGACCCTATGGCGATTCCTTCTTTTTGGGCGAAAATTTCCCCTTCATATTCGATAAACGCAGAATTTAGGTACGTTCTCAGGAGGTAAAGAATGCATGCACACACAGAATGCTCCGAGAGAATCATAACAACCAGAAATGTGAGTACGTGATCTGAGTGTTTCTGCTGTAATCATAGTTGACGCAGTCGCAATACGGCGATGTGTGCTTTAAATGCTGTATAATGATCTGACAATAAACCAGTTGGTAGTTTGCGCTCCCGTGTGTCACTTCGTGTCCGCTTCATATCCAGTGTCCGTTTCATCCCTGTGGCGTCCTACTGTACTTAGCGCAAGAAAAAATGATTGTATGAACGTTATTGTAGTGCTCTCTTAGGCGATCATTTAAGCACCTGCCGGTGCTTCATGACCTCCGTCAGTCCTTCGCGCTGTACGTCGTTTTATTGCGATAGCAAGTATATGGGCACTTCAACCGGATTTCTGCTGACGGCGTCACCGTCGCCGTCGCCGTGAGGTTCCGTATAAAGTCCAAGGGCGATAAAATCGTCGTCGCACGCCGTATGCGCGAGCGAAAGCGCGCGGGGGACGCGCGCTATCACGGAGAGCGAACGCACGGCGGAAAGCAAACGCGATCGTCGCGCGAAAGGCCGTGGGGGTATGGGAGGGAGGGAGGCGGGGCGACGGTGTGCTTCGGAACCAAAGGCGTATCTTGCAACCGGGCGCAAGGGGAACTTGCCACTCAATCTCCCACGCGAAAGTGAGAAAGCGGGAAGGCAGTGCAGGAGGGAGAGGGGGGGGGGGCTGCTTCTACTCTGCCAACAACTGCGCTCGTACTTTGCCCGACTGTGGCGGTCGCCCACACCGTCTCTTTATCTCCACACGGCTCTGACCTTTGTATGTGCTGTGCATTCGCCGCTCAGTTTCCGTTGAAGCGATAGCACGCACGAACCTTCACCCGCTGCGTTTGCTGCCAGCGTTTTGACAGTCGTTGTCTGCGGCCCATGGTGTTAGAAGTAGCAGTGGCCATTCAGTGTGATCTATTCATGTTTGCTTGTGCGCGCTGACACCATGCTTGTTAATTCAGTTAGTAAGCGAATGTGTCCAAGTTTATGCAGCCGATAAAACTACTATCCCTACTCCGAATAGCTCTCTACTAATTTCCTATCGCAATTGATGCTTCGCCTTTCGGGCGAAACTGCTACATTTTTTCACCATGAATTACCAACTAGCCCAAGCAACTACCCTTAACCTTGAGTGTTTCCCTCACTTAGTACCCATGTCAGAACCGATTGCAGTGGTTTTTGAGGGTTAATCTTTTCTCGCTTAGCCATTGTCATTTTTGCGGAGTCATGCTCATGACTATGACTTCTACCATCGTCCTTTAGCGTTTCCTTCACTTAGTACCCACGTCAGAACCCATTAAATGGTTTGTGAGTGTTAATCTTTTATCGCTGTGGGTACCCACTTCAGAACCCATTTCAGTGGTTCCTGAGTGTTAATCTTTTTTCGCTGAGTTATTGTCATGCTCATGACTTTGACTTCTACCAGCATCCTTCAGTGTTTCCTTCACTTAGTACCCACGTCCGGAGCCATTTCAGTAGTTTTTGAGTGTTATTCTTTTCCGCTGGGTCATTGTGATGACCTGCATGACATGCATGTCATGTCATTTATTTCATAACCAATCACTTGTGTTCGCTATACACTCCTGTCATGTTATGCCTATTTGGTACCTACCAAGTTAACGAAACCACCATAAGAGCACCAAGACATAGGCGGCAGTTTCATGACCTACATGACACGCATGTCATGACATGTCATTTATGTTCGTGATAAACTCTTGTCGTAGTATACCCATTTTGGTACATACCAAGAGAACGAAACGACCATGAGAGCAGAAAGACGTAGGCGGCTAGATAGATAGATAGATAGATAGATAGATAGATAGATAGATAGATAGATAGATAGATAGATAGATAGATAGATACCGTTGAAGTAGCAAATGTTCGCCAAGAAATGCTTCGGATTTAAAATCACTAATTAACTTCTTAGTTAATTACTTTATGACACATATTGCTATTTACGAATTGTAGCCGGTGAGCTTGTCAGGCATCTGGAATGAATTTCCAGAATGACACCAGTTTGGAGATATGTGCCATCAAACTCGCCCTAAAAATTCACTGTCGTTCAACTTACTTTTTTACCAAAATGCTGTTTTATACATTGAAGCACAAAAGTAAGACGAACGCCCATATGTTTCGTCCCACACTTCGGGAAATAATATCTCGAAACTGGTGTCATCCTGGAAATTCATTTCAAGTGGATGCCTCTTGCAAACTCACCGGCTAGAATTCGTAAATTGCAATATGTGTCGTAAAGTAATTAACCAAGAAGTTCATTAGTCAATTTTTGTTAATTGGTTGAATATGTGTTTCGATTTCTCGTGCTACAAATGTTCGCCTCTTCGAATAACCCAGCTGAACGATAAGAATTATACTACCTGCCACAGGGGATATTTAAAAATTCCGTAAAACTTAATTTTCAACACCTGCTATAATATTGAAATGAAGGAAAACAGAAGATCTCGATTTTTTTTAATCGCGACTATGTAAAGCCATCAGACAACGAAGCCAAGGAAGGCAAAGGGAAAATTAGCTGTGGTTTAAATTTAAATGTAGAAAATAATCAGGAAAAGTGGAGGAAACAATAAATTGCTGCGCGTGGGATCCGAACCCTCAACATCCACACTACCTGCGCGCTGCACTACAGCGACGGTTATCAGCCTAGCCACTATCGTGGGTATTTATGCCTACTAGATCCATACAAGAGCTGCTCTGGAATACTTGAAGATCACCGGACAAGACGCAAGCCTTTAAGAAAACCACTGTGTTAGTGCGTATATGCATCCCTTCTTCCTGTCCTCATCATCATCTTTCACCACTCTTGTTTTGTTCCTTTTCCCTTGTGCAGAGTAGCAGTCCAAAACATGCTAGCTCAGGCCGACCTCTCTGCCTTTCTAAGAAATTATCTTTCCTCCTACTAGATCAAGCCCTGCGTGCTAGCTACTGTGCCACTCAGTGCATCGGCGCATCCATTAAGAACGCTGCGTGTTCATATTGGGTGGCTTACTCGCTGAAACAAAAGGAAGACCTGCGGCCTAACCGCTGCCTAAGTGGTGGAGGTCCCTCACTCCTCTTCTGTCTCGAGCTTTTCCTCGAGTACATCCCTGGAGCGCCGCTCGGGCCGCCGCTTGTATCAACTGCCCTCAGCCAACACAGAAGCTTGCACTATGCCTGGTCCTGCAGGGACGCCGTCTTAGTCAATCACTAGCACTCAGAAGGATCCCTAGATGTTCGCTGGTCTCAAACGGCGACTATGCTGACGCCTCGTTGGAAAATTACGACCGCGTGAGTGCATTTAATCGTTGGGGCGATTCCGCGAACATGAGTCATGTAGCCTTCTATGTAAACAACGTCGCGATGACTTGGTTTCTTAACCATGAACGTGATTTCGTAGACTAGACCTGTTAGAGCAGCTGCCACAGATTTTTGCCATCCCCAATGGCCGCTCAGAGGTTGCGAAAAAGAACCCTTGTCGAGCATGTTCAGCACATCGGTGAGCTGTATACCCTTCATACATAGAAGACGTCCTCGCCCTTTGCCGCCGTGTCAACAGCTCCATGGCGGAGAATGACCGCGTGCGCCATTTAGCTACCCAAAGGCATTGGCGCCGTTGACTTTAATTGCTTTGTTGCAAAGAACCCTACTACTGTTGCCGACTTGATCGCTGCGTGTCAGTACCTCGATCAAGTTCACTCGCCTGCAGCCTGAGCTATCTGATCACAGGGCAACCAACGGCAACGAGCTGCGTACACTGATCCGTACCATCATTCGCGAAGAACTGCATGCACAAGCTTCATCGTGTGCGGCCAACGTTCATGCAACGTATTCTGGATGCGGCCTACGTAACAATATGAGAGACTTCAGTGGTGTGTGCGCGAGGCCCTCTGCCCCTACCAACGCCCACTTAATCTCAGATTAATACTGTGGCATCACCCTTGCCGCCACCTGCGAGACATTGATGTTGATGGCGTAACTATTTCTGCACTCATCGACACTGGAGCGCACACCTCTGTAATGAGTGCAGATTTTCGTCGACGCCTTCGTAAGTGCTCACGCCTGCCGCGTTCTCCGCGTCGCTGATGGAGGGACTCCTGCCGTTCTTGGGATGTGCACCGCCCGCGTCTGCATTGCTGGTCATTCCACTTCCGTCGAAGTTGCCGTTATCGAAAAGTGCCCCCATGACCTTAACTTCGGCTTAGATTTTTTGTCCACTCATTCTGCCCTCATTGATTGATGACACACACACACACACACACACACACACACACACACACACACACACACACACACACACACACACACACACACACACACACACACACACACACACACACACACGCACACGCACGCACGCACGCACGCACGCACACACACACACACACACGCACGCACGCACGCACACACACACACGCACGCGCGCGCGCACGCACGCACGCACGCACGCACGCACACACACACACACACACACACACACACACACATAAGGATTATAGAGTAAATGTCATCAGGTGCCCAAATAAATAAACATATTGACAAATAAATAAATAAGACAGGCACATCTAAAAAGCGCGAAAGGACTCGATAGCAAATATAGGAACAGCGTGGATTGTGTTAGTGAGCGGCAAATGCAGCATATGACGAATAAAAATTAATAAGGAAAATGCACAGCTTGGACTGGGGAGTTTTACAAATAGCGCAACCGCGCGTCTTTTCTTGCCCAAATGGCCTCACTCTGCTTGCGATGTTATGTACCCCATTTTCGTTCATTTGTATAACTTTTTGCGTTGTTATTATAAGCCAGGTGCTTTGCTTTGACTTGTAAGTTGGTGCCTTTCTATCTCCTATTAAAGACATCAGTTCGTTGTCTGATGCGATGATTTCACCATCATTGAAAAAGTGTTCGTTCGGGCACTTGATCTGGAAATGAAGTTGTCGGCAATCTTATTCAAATTAATTTTGCAGGAGACTTCTTTGTGGGCGTGCAAAATTGCCAGACGGTTCAAACGGGCTTGTCCAGTCGTCAATCGCAAGTTCATTTTCAGTCACAGAAGGCGAGAAAAGGACCTCTCGGATGTGATCGACGAGACCGGTATGGCCAACGCAATTTTTTTTAGCTTGGTAATTTCCGGCAAAAGGTTTCGCAGGCGTTCGCCCTTGCCCCTCGTAAACATACGCATGACGTCCTCGAATGTGTGCAATGATGCCGACCTTTGCTGGCTTAAAATTTCAATCAGCATATCTCTGTGCAAAATCATGCGTCCTGGTTCAAGGTCGTCACCGTAGAACTTCCCTATGGCAAGCTGCTCAATGTGGGACTTATCCTGCCACATAACAGGTTGCTTAACGAAGACAGCACTGTGTCAGGTACTTCATAGAAGTTCTGGCGGTGGAAACACGTGACCTTCTTGACAGCGGCGTGGAGTCTTCTTTTGCCTAGCAGCTAGAACACACGAGTTCTCAATTCCTGCCTTACATACGCGGGTTATCCGCTTTATTTCGGAGTTAATCTGCACCGTGTTCAAGCTTGGTTACACGATATTATCCGGAACATAAAACGCCATATTTATGCAAAGTTTTAATACGAACAGGCGAGTAGAAGGAGCAAAATAATTTTTATGCGGTTTTGAGAGAAAAAACTCGAGGAATGTAACAGCCCATTCCTATCCAAACGCCGTGAAACGTCACTTGCATGCATTTTGGAGACACGGGTGGCGATATTGAAGCCACGCGCAATCAGGGTAACCCTTCCGCGCGGCCTGTATTGATTTTGTCAGACTAATAAATAATAAAAGTGCGAAAAACCTGAAAGCGATGTAATTGTACTGCACGCTTCTTTACGGGCAGTGTATTGGTGCCTGTGCGAAACCATTACGCGTTCTACAGGGTGGCTTTAACTGGTGCAATATATTTAGAGGCATCCGCGCATAGCGTTAGAGTAACATCCGAGATGTTCAAGCGCATCCTTGCTATCTCAGTCAGTGCGTTTTTAGGCTGATTATCTCCGGGATCGGGCCACGTGCGAAATAGGTTTGAAACGTACCCGACAACGAAAAGTGGTGGTAAATCGCTAAGAACGACTTCGTCCTTCATTACAAAAATTCGTGGGGCCGCAACATTCATGTGGGGACGGATTACCAGCGAAGCTGTTTAGGCTGCATACATTATGAAATCATACATTCTAACAGATTAGAAGCCGGGTGTTCTACCTCTGCTCCACGCCATCACTTCACGATGATGAAGAAATAGAACAGCAACGAGAAAGGTGCAAACTCAGAACGCTGTAGTCATCGCCGACTTCAATGCAAAACTGGGGAAAAAGCTGGATGGTGAGCACGCAATTGGCAACTACGGCATCGATTCTAGGAACGCTAGAGGATAGATGTTGGTAGAATTCTAGGAATGGAATAGACTCCGATTAATGAATACCTTCTTCAGGAAGCGCAGCAACAGGAAGTGGACCTGGAAAATCCCTAATGGAGAAACAAGGAATGAAATAGATTTCATACTCTCTGCCGATCCCAGCATAGTGCAGGATGTAGAAGTGTTAGGACGGGGTAAAGTGCAGTGGCCTTAGGTTAGTCAGGTCCAGGATTTCTCTCAATTTGAAGAGAGAAAGAATAAAATTAGTCAAGAAGAAACAGGACAACGTACACGCAGTTAAGGGTAAAAACAGACCAATTCAGACTGGTGTTTGCAAACAAATATGCAGATTTAGAGCAGGAAGATGAAGACAACGTAGAGGTAATGAATGAAATCGAGTTAGGCAGATCTCAGAACCTCAGGCCTTGAAGTGGGAGGTAAGGCACCAAGGCAACCAGTAGGTGAGCTCTCCCAAATAACAAAGGACCTAATAAGGAAACGACAAAACATGAAAGTGTCAAACTCGAGAGATGAGACAGAAATAGCTGAACTGTCGAAACTGATCACCAAGAAGAAAGTAAGCAATATCCGAAATTATAACGTGGAAAATATTCAGGAAGCTGTAAAATATGAACGCAGCATGAAATCACTGAGAATAAAACTTGGCATTGGACAAGGCAAAACGTATGCACTGTACGATAAGCAGGGCAATATCAGCAGTAATTTCGATGACATAGTAAAACAGCCGAAGAATTCTATACTGACCTGTAGAGTGCCCAGAGCAGCCAAGCTACTTTCACTCGCTTTCACAGTTGCCAAGCTACTTTCACAGTAGCCGGATCTTAGATCCGGCTACTGGCAGATTTCTGTTGATGAAATGGACCGCGAGAAGACTGCCTTCATAACACCTGATGGTTTATATCAGTTCAAAGTCATGCCCTTTCGCCTATGCAATGCTCCTGCGACATTTGAACGAATGATGGACTCTCTTCTGCGAGGCTACAAGTGGACCACCTGTCTTTGCTATCTTGACGACGTTATTGTTTTTTCTCCCACGTTCAGCAGCCACCTTACGTGACTCGCTGCAATTCTTGCGGTCTTCCGAAAAATCGGCCTTCAGCTGAACTCCACGAAATGCCAATTCGGGCGCCGTCAGATTACCGTGTTGGGACATCTCGTTTATGCAACCGGTGTACAACCAGATCCGGATAAAGTTCGCGCCGTTCGCAGTTTTCCTGTGCCTCGTTCTGCTTCTGACGTGCGCTGCTTCGTCGGCCTGTGTTCTTACTTTCGACGTTTCGTCAAAAACTTCGCCGACGTTGCTCGCCCTTTGACAGATCTTCTACAGAAGAACACGCCTTTCTCATGGGGCCCGGAGCAGGCTCACGCGTTCGCCGCTCTCATCGGCTTTCTGACCACCCCTCCCATACTTCCCCACTTTGATCCATCTGCACCGACCGAAGTCCACACTGACGCCAGCGGCCACGGCATCGGTGCTAGCTGTTCTCGCCCAGCAGCAGAATGGTACCGAGTGCGTGATAGCTTACGCCAGCCGCCTGCTGTCACCTTCTGAGAGGAATTACTCCATCACCGAGCGTGAGTGCTTGGCTTTAGTGTGGGCTGTCGCCAAGTTCCGGCCATATTTATACGGCCGCACGTTTTCGGTCATTACAGACCATCATGCTGGCTGTCTTCCCCCCGGGACCCGATGGGACGGCTTGGTCGCTGGGCTTTGCGGCTCCAGGAATTTTCTTTTATTGTCATCTACAAGTCTGGACGTCTGCACAAGGACGCTGACTGCCTCTCTCGTCATCCCGTGGATCCTCCTGATCCTGTTGCACATGATCCAGAGCCCTGCGTGTTGGCTTTCACTGACATGTGCGACATGCGCGCTGAACAACATCGCGACGAGTCCTTGCAGGCCATCATCGCCGGAGTGCAATCTGGCAGCACCGACGGCCCGTGCCGCATGTTCGTGCTGCACGACGGCATCCTCTACCGCCGCAATATCAACCCTGAGGGCCCCGAGTTTCTCCTTGTCCTTCCTCGTCATCTACGATCCGTCGTTCTCGGAACAACTTCACGATGCACCAACGGCGGGACACCTTGGAGTTTTGTGCACATACGACCGCGTACGACGCCGGTTCTTCTGGCCGGGACTCTACCGCTCTGTGCGTCGTTATGTCGCAACTTGCGAATTGTGTCAGCGCCGGAAAAGACCTCCCCTGCCACCTGTCGGACGACTCCATCCAATTGAAGTTCCCTCTGAACCTTTCTATCGTGTTGGCCTTGACCTGCTTGGCCCTTTTCCGACGACGACTAGAGGGAATAAGTGGATCGCCGTCGCTACTGATTACGGGACACGCTACGCTATAACCAAGGCGTTGCCGACTAGTTGCGCAACTGACGTCGCAGATTTTCTCCTCCATGACGTCATCCTCCACCACGGTGCACCTCGACAGTTACTTACTGACCGTGGCCGCTCGTTCTTGTCTCGAGTTGGTGACGACCTCATCCGCTCTTGTGCCACGGAGCATAAGCTGTCCACCGCCTACCACCCACAAACGAACGGTCTCACGGAACGTCTCAACCGAACACTCACAGAGATGATGTCGATGTACGTCTCCAATGATCACCGCGACTGGGACGCCACGCTGGCCTACGACACTTTCGCGTACAACTCGTCCAGACATGACACCGCAGGATATACACCCTGTTATCTTTTGTATGGTCGCGACCCTACATTGCCATTTGACACCATCCTACCTTCTGTGCCACGTGTTACAACTGAGTACGCTCGTGAAGTCATCGATCGCGCTCACATGGCGCGTCAAGTCGCCCGATCTCGTCTGTTGGCCTCTCAGGATATACAAAAAGAGCGGTACGATCGGCGCCATCGCGATGTTAAGTTCGCCCCAGGTGCTTGGGTGCTCCTCTGGTCACCATGTCGTCGTGTCGGTCTCTCCCAGAAGCTTCTCTCTCGCTACACAGGGCCTTATGAAGTCCTACTTCAGGTTAACGATGTCAATTATGAGATCTCGCCGTTACAGTTTGATACGTCCTCAAGTCCGACGCCAGTTGACGTCGTGCACGTTTCGCGGTTGAAGCCATACTTCGCTCGCAGTTCTTCGCCTGACATGCGCCGAGACGGCGCTTCAGCACCCGGGGGTCTTGTTACGGAAGGATAGGAGGAAAGAAAAGAAGAAGAAGATCGAGAGACACTGGCTGCTGCGTGTTGTTGCTGGTCATCCATCTTGACCACGCTAACCCTACTCGTGTACATATTGTAAATACATCCAGTCTTAGTCCCAACATCCCCGTAACAGTATTAATGAACAGTATACAGAGGCTCCTTCTATAACTAGCGATGAAGTTCGAAGGGCCTTGAGAGACATGACCAGGAGAAAAGCTGCGGGAGAAGATGGAATAACAGTCGATTTAATCAAAGATGGAGGAGAGACCATGCTTGAAAAGCTTGCGGCCCTTTATACGCAACGCCTCACGACTCCAAGTGTACCAGAAAGCTGGAAGAACGCCAACATTATACTCATCCATAATATACGAGACGTTAAATAATTGAAGAATTATAGACCCATTAGCTTGCTTTCAGTATTCAGTATTCAAGATAATTTCCAATAGAATCAGGGCAACACTTGACTTCAGCCAACCAAGAGAACAGGCTGACTTCAGGAAGGGATATTCCACGATGGATCCCATCCATGGCATGAATCAGGTAAGAGAGAAATATGCGGAGTCAACACATATATCAACCTCTCTATATTTGTCACAGCTGTCCCCGATTCGTCGTCGGCGCGAAGTCGATCGACGGCGTAGACAAGCTGGTTGGTCGTTCCGTACGCAAGCGAGCAGTGAAAAGAGTCAGAGTCGGGAGTAAAAAAAAAAAAAAAAAAAAAAAAAAAAGAAAGATATTTATCGACTGATAAATATACACAAGTTAATAAAATAAAATAATAAGAAAAACACAAAACAGACTAACACACCTGGACTTAATTTCACACCATGGTGAAGACAAATAAAAGCGAGTAATTAACAGTACATATACATATGAAACAGTGTGAGGATCAAATACACAAGAATACTCTAAACAGTATTTCACTAAAGCAAAGTTCAAAAGAAGTCAAAGTTCAAAGGAAAACAAATGGTGTCATACGCATTGCCGGGCAGCAGCAGCAAGTCCATAAACCGTGGAAGTCGGTGCACAAAGCTTTCCCGAAGAAGGCTGGTGGTCCGATCTTGTCGAGGTGGATGCGAATTGCTGAGCTGGGGTTCCCGGGAGTCTAGATCTGACGACTTCCCTCAAGCAGGTTGAGCTAACTTGAGGTGAACTACCGTGAGCTTCGTTGCAGACGCTGGTTTGACGTCTCGTACGTCAACAAGTTCCTCAGACTTCCGACGTGGCCAGGCGGCCCAGGCGATACTGGACGGCACTAGCCCCCCAACGGCTTCTCAGCAACGCATAGGTTCAGCTTCTAGACTAATCAGCAGGGCCCAAAACATGCGCTTAAATAGCCTCTCCTTTCCCTAGTTCCCTATGTAGGGAAACTGCCGCTATGTAGAGTTCTCCGAATTCAGGGCTCTTAGCTCCCAACAATCTTGGCCGCGCCCCTTTCACCATGGACGACAAACGCAGATTCTCCTCTCCCCCAAGGTCAAGGGCCAAGGTCGAGCCCGGCACTACCACGTGGCCGTACACGCACACTTCGGGGTCCGTAATCGGCGTGTCGCGTCTCGAATCGAGATGGCACCCCGACCGGCCACGACGCTTTTGACGCCCGTAATTCGGCGTGTCGATGTCGAATAAATTATACGCTGCACAGTCAAGAACCCACGTTTTTTTGACGCTCGTAATTCGGCGTGTCGTTAATCAGCATCCAAACCATTCGAAAATATGCCGCTCCGTGACAATATGGCTCTCATAGATTATGAAAAAGCATTTGATTCAGTAGAGATACCAGCAGTCATATAGGCATCACGCAACCAAGGAGTACAGGAGGTATACGTGAATAACTTGGCAAATATCTACAAGGATTGCGTAGGAACCTTGGTTCTCCACAAGAAAATTAGACATATACCTATCAAGAAAGGGGTCAGGCAAGGAGACACAATCTCTCCAATGGTATTCACTGCAGGCTTAGAAGAAGTATCAGCAACCTTCGGTTTGCAGATGAGATAATCCTATTCAGCGAAGATTGGGACGAATTTCAGCAAATGCTTGAGGACCTTAGCCGAGAAAGTGTAAGAGTGGGGGTTGAAGATTATTATGCAGAAAACAAAGATAATGTTAAATAGCCTGGCAAGAGAAGAAGAATTCAGGATCGCCAGTCAGCCTCTAGAGTCTGTAAAGGAGTATGTAATTTTTTTTAATAATGTAATTTTTGTAATTAACGTTTTTATTGGCGCAAGGGCCAGATATGGCCAAAGAGCGCCATGCACATAGTGATAAGTAATGAATGGTCTATTAATAAATGATGAAATCAGTTAAGAATGGTGGATAAATGTGGCTGTAAAGGGGCCTAAAATGAATCGCTGTAAAATACTGAGGATATAAATATACTAAAATGATCGCAATGATTTGTGACGTGCGGTATGATAATAAAATATGTGCGAGGAAGAATCTTTGCATGTCGTGGAGGTGACAGCAGCACTAGAACCTCACAGAGCCCTTGGGGGCAAGGGTTGGTAGGCACGTGCTTGCAAATGCGCCTGTATTGCAGCTGCAACCTCCAAGAGGAGGTCGTGCTACAAGTATCCGGGCCAAATGACCTTTAAGATGTTGGTTTCGGCTGAACATTTTAATACTGTTTTGAAATCAAAAAGCGGTTCATTGCTCTGAAAAAATGCTGGGTGTAAAGGTAAGTGGTGACGATATGCGAAATCGAAGTACTTTTTCCTCTCTGCTTCTACCTCGGGGCACTCGAGAAGAACATGGAGGACTGTAAGACTATCGCCACACTTTGTACATGTCGGAGGATCGCTTCCATTCAGTAGGAAAGAGTGAGTGCCGTAAGTATGCCCTGTTCTTAATCTACAAAGAAGCGCTTCTTTGTGTCTTGCTGTTCTCTCAGATATCCAGTTCCCTAATTTTGGTTTTATGATGTGCAGCTTATTTAATACTTCGGTATCCCACTGGCTTTGCGAATACTTCCTCAACTGATGTCGCTTGAAGGGTTTGAGGTCTGTGACTCCTATGGGCATATTTATATCAGTATCACTATAGGCTACTGACGTAGCATTTTCATCGGCAGCTACATTGCCTACTATGCCTCTGTGGCCCGGTACCCAGCAAAGAACAATGACTTGGTTGCACATGTACGCTGTACATAGCAGTGAGTACAGTTCATTAAAAACAGGGTTCTTAAGTTTTTGTAAGCTCATTAAGCCTCTAACGACGCTCAATGAATCCTTGAACACAATAGCTTTAGTGGTATGTGTCTCCTTTATATGTTTTACGGCCGTGAGTATGGCGAATGCTTCTGCAGTGAATATACTGGTGTGTGGATTTAATGCACCCGATTTTAAAAACGATGCTCCCAGAGCTGCATAAGCCGCACCAGACGGAGACTTTGAAGCATCTGTGTAAAATTCTTCGCAGCAGTGTTTCGCTTGAAGTTCGAGGAAGTGAGAACGTATATGCGCTTCAGGTGCATGTTTTGATACTTGTAGAAAAGCCATGTCACACTGGATGGTCTGCCATTCCCAGGGTGGTGGAAAGCGAGTGGGGGCCATTAGTAAGCTTTCTCTAAGTGGGACACCCGTTTCCTCTGCCATTGCTTCCAAACGCCGGAACAGAGGAGTCCTCAAAGCTGGGCGGTTACGAGAAAGCCTGGCAGTGGATTCGTCGTAAGTAATTGAGTGACATGGGTGTTCAACATTTGATTCTACCTTCAGGAAGTACGCGAAAGCTAAATAGGTCCTTTGGAGATGTAGTCATTGGACTCAACATACAGGCTTTTTACAGGACTAGTCCTGAAGGCACCTCTATAGCCAGGCGGATACCCAGATGGTGAACAGGATCGAGAATCTTTAAAGCACTAGGAGCAGCAGAGTGATAAACTACTGCGCCGTAGTCAAGGACGCGATCATATCAGACTCTTAGTTCAAGAGCCATGTCCTGTCACTTCCCCAGGATGTGCGTGACAGAAGCTTCAGTAGATTCATTGTTTTGAGATATTTCCCTTTAAGATGTTTCAGGTGAGGGATAAAAGTGAGTTTAGAATCCAAGATTATACCTAAAAATTTATGCTGAGAGCTTACAGATAGACGTTCTCCATTTAGAGAAATATCGGGATCCGGTAATATTCCTCTCTTGTTTGAGAAAAGCATGCAGGTACTTTTCTGTCGGTTTAGACTAAACCCATTCTCATCCGCCCACTTACATAGTTTGTTTAGGCAAATCTGTACTTGTCGCTCGCAGATTGCCACATTGCATGATTTGAATCCAATCTGCACATCGTCCACATATACCGAATAAAACATTGTGCGCGGTATAACGGTGTGCAAAGAATACGGTATAACGGTGTGAAAGAGTACAGCTGAGTACCCCACCTTGAGGTACACCTGTCTCCTGAGTGAATGACCGTGATAGGACGTTGCCAACTCTCACACGAAATGTTCTATTGCAAAGATAATTTTCGATAAAGCTCAGCAAGTTACCGCGGATACCCATTCCATACAAATCTCGGAGAATTCCAAAGCGCCACGTAGTATCGTAGGCCCTTCTCCATGTCAAGAAATACTGATAGGAACAATTGCTTGTGTATGAAGGCATCCCGGATGTTCGCCTCCATAAGGACAAGATGGTCTATAGTAGATCTACCTTCCCTGAATCCACATTGCAGAGGATCGAGTATTTTGTTATTTTCAAGACAATGAATCAAGCGTCGGTTTACCATTTTTTCAGAGTTTGCACAAACAGCTTGTCAACGCTATGGGTCTGTAGCTGACGGCTAAAGAAGGGTCCTTGTTCTCTTTGAGAATTGGGATTACGATGGCTTGTTTCCAAGCGGACGGGATGTGACCTGTAGACCACATGGCATTAAAAAGCGACAGGAGTGTTTTGTGAGTTTCATGGCTTAAGTGATTAATCATGTCATATACTATTTCATCGGCTCCTGGCGCAGACTTGTTGCAACATTTCAGTGCAGCCTGAAATTCAGCCATGCTAAATGGGCGATTGTAAGGTTCCTTTTGCGTGCTTTTCCGATCTAAGGGCAGTCGCTCTGCTTGTCGTTGATATCTTAAGAATGTGTCGGAATAGAGGGATGAACTGGAAACATGTTCGAAGTGTGCACCTAGATAATCAGCTCGATCTGTGAGGGTACCTCCCTGGATATTTACTAGCGGCAGAGGATGAGTTTGTCGGCCTTTTATTTGTTTACTCGGTTCCATGCTTTTCTTTCATCTGTATAAGAATTGATGCTACCGATGTATTTTTGCCAACTTTCCCTTTTTGCACGGCGGCGTGTTCTTCTTCCTTGTGACTTAATCCGTTTGAAATTAATTAGGTTTTCTGTGGTGGAGGAGTTACGTAGGAGATTCCAAGCCTTGTTCTGCTTCTTCCGCGTTTCCTTACAATCCTCATTCCACCATGGTATACGCCGTTTCGAAGGTGTCCCGTTTGTTTGGGGAATGCATATTGATGCAGCATCAATTACAAACGCTGTAAAGTATGCTACTGCATCGTCAATGCCAAGTGCACGGATATTGTCCCAGGGCAAATGTGTTATTTGACGAAACTGCGTCCAGTCAGCTGAATCGGCTTTCCATCGAGGGACGTATGTACGGCATTCAGCCGGCTTTGTAAGGTTTAAAGCGATAGGAAAGTGGTCACTAGCATACGGGTTATTAATGACTTCCCACTCCAGATACGGCACAAGTGTGCCGGACACTATACTAAGATCTATGGAGGAAAATGTTTTGTATGTAGTGCTGTAGTATGTTGGTTCCTTCTTGTTCAGCACGCAGGCACTTGAGGAGAATAGGAAGTTTTCTATTAACCGTCCTCTCGCATCACAACGAGAGTCACCCCACAGTGTACTATGCGCGTTTAGGTCTCCGACGACTACATAAGGATGGGGAAGTTCATCTATAAAGCTCTGAAATGTTGCCCTAGAGAGCTGGTAATTCGGGGGGATGTATACAGAGGTAATGGTCACCACTTTGTCAAACAGCACTGTTTGGATAGCAACAGCCTCAAGGGGCGTTCGGAGGAGTAGTTGCCGACAGGCCACTCCTTTGTCGACTATTATAGCTACACCACCGGACGACGCCACCACGTCATCTCGGTCTCTCCGGAAAATGGCGTATTGACGGAGAAAGTTTGTGTGTGTAGATTTAAGGTGTGCCTCTTGCACACACAGCACCTTTGGATTAAACTTATGTAAAAATTCTTTAACGTCATCAAGGTTCCGGAAAAGACCTTTGACGTTCCAGTGTATAATTGCAGTATCCATGTTAAAAGGAATATGTGCTGTGTGGCTAAGACAAGAACAACCATGTAGATTAGCTTACAGGGCCCTTTCCGGGCCCCGTAATGCGGGGTTTGTCTTTCATGCCGCGGTCCTGGGACTCGCGGCGGTCCTTCGGCGCGGGCTGTGCCGGCTGGCTAGGGGTAACGTCCATTGCCTCTTGCGAGGCGCTGGACGTCCGCTCTTGTGGGCGGTGTGTACGTCGTGAAGGCCTCGCCTCATTGAGACGGGGCCTTGGAGCCTGCCAACCCAGAGGTCGACGGGCCCTGCTTCAGGGCAGGCGAAGCAGCGCTAGCTGCTGTCACCAAGGGGGCTGGTGGCACGACCGTGGCCACACTCTTTGTGGGCCGGGCAAATGCCGAAGTCTGCTGCGGCGTTGCCCCCTTACGCACCGCCTCAGCATACCCTGAGGTATGAAGGAATGAAACACGCTTCCGTGCTTCCTGGAAAGAAATGTTCTCTTTGATCTTCATAGTTATAATTTCCTTTTTCCACGTGGGACATGCTCGTGAGTATGCTGCATGTTCACCGTCGCAGTTAGGACAGTGGAGTGTACCAGTACAGTTGTCAGAGTTGTGTTCATTGTGTCCACATTTCGCACAGGTCAGTAGGCCTCGGCAGTTTTGCGAACCATGGCCGAATCGTTGGCACTTAAAGCATCTGCGTGGGCTGGGTATGTATGCCCTTACTCGTGTCTTTGTGTAGCCGGTTTCAAGAGAATCTGGCAGTACACTCGTTGCACAGGTGAGTATCAAGTGCTTTGTTGGGATTTCTTTGTTTTCACGCTTGATGATTATTCGCTGCACTTTGATTACATTCTGGTCCTTCCAGCCATCTAGAAGCTCTTCTTCACTCAAGCTTAAAAGATCTTCGTCTGAAACGACTCCTCTGGACGTATTCATTGAGCGATGTGCTTTCACTGTGACTGGGATGTCACCAAATGTCATGAGCTTTGAGGTATTTCCGTACTGAAGCTTGTCGCGAACCTCAAGCAAGAGGTCACCGCTAGCCATTTTTGTGACTTTGTAGCCGGGGCCCAGTGAGTCAGTGAGACACTTAGCAACGACAAGCGGGGAAACGGTTCGGACAGTCTTTTCGGGGTTTTCGCTATGTATTACATGGTAGCGAGGAAAGATTTCTTTACTTTGGACAAAAATTTTGATTGTTTCCTCGGTGCGTCCTCTTTTAAAAAGAGGACAATCAGATAGTTTGGGGAATGCAGCTAATGCCATAAATCCTTACTTAATTTCGGCCGCGATGCCAGCCGCCTACCACCGAGCCCAACAAGGGGACGTGACAGGAGCTCCTGTAATGTGAGTCCTGCCGACGCCAGCTGTACACCGCTGCTATAACCAAATACGACATAACCAAGACAGGTTAGCCACACAAGGTTAACCCTTGCCACCGAGAAGATAGGAAGTAAATAGAAGATAAGAGAAGACAGGACAGTAATGAAAGGGAGGTATAAAGAAAAAAGAGCGTGGAGATGAGGACAAGAAAAGGTGACTGCCGATTTCCTCCAGGTGGGTCAGTCTAGAGATGCCGTCTATGTGAAGCAGAGGCCAAAGAGGTGTGTTGCCTCCGCCGGGGGGCCTTAAAAGTCCAAACACCCGGCATTAGCTCAACCTCCAGGATCCCCCTTTCCCCAGACACGGCTAAGTGACGCACGGCTACGCGTGGGAGGGTCTATAAAGGAGTATGTATATCTAGGTCAATTACCCACAGGGGACCTAGATCATGAGAAAGAAGTTCACAGAAGAATTGGGTTGTAGTGCATACGGCAGGCATTGCCAAATCCTGACTGAGAGCTTACCACTGTCGTTGAAAAGAAAAGTGTACAATCATTGTATTCTACCAGTGCTAACATATGGGGCAGAAACTTGGAGGTTAACAAAGAAGCTCGAGAACAAGTTAAGGACCGCACAAAGAGCGATGGAACGAAAAATGTAAGGCCTAACGTTAAGAGACAGGAAGAGAGCGGTGTGGATCAGAGAACAAACGGGGATAGCCACTATTTTAATGGACATAAAGAGAAAAAAATGGAGCTGAGCAGGCCATGTAATGCGTAGGATGGATAATCGGTGGACCATTAGTGTTAAGGCCGTTTCACATAATGCGATTTTCATCGCACTGGAAGTACGATTTCCGTCGCATGCGGCGAAAATCGCAGTCGCAGTGCCGACTCCGCGATTTTCGGCTGCGACCAACCGGTTGGTCGCAGCGTCGCAACGTAGCAGCGGGCGCTGCGATTTTCCGTCGAAATTGCGCCGAGAGCTATTTTGCGGTTTGTTATGGGAAATGGCGTCGGTCGCTCAACACAACCTTTATAGGTACTTTATTGTCTATAAATGTTGGCTCAACAAGCCTCGCACAGTGCAACTAGTGGAGCCGTGGGTTTCGCAATCGGTACGTACCATCAGCACCGACACGTGAACAGTGCAGATAAAAACTCGTAGGTCAGATTCGGTTCTGTGATTTTTATGCGTTTGTTGACACGCTACGTTGCTAATCAGGCGACGCTTTTTTTTTACGTTGCCTTCGGATGCTGATAGTACGTACTTTTGCGTGGTTTTCAGTTATTAATATGCGCTGCGAGTTGGTAAATATTACGAGGTGTCCCTCACGGAAAGGCACGGCCTTCGGATGTCGTCCCAATGTTTTGGTTGTACAAGCTACTCGCGATATAGGAAAAAGGCCTCAGTTGTACCGCGGTATGCTTTTACGGACGGAACAAATTAAAGAATATGCAACTACGGACTAGAGATGGGTCGCTCAGGAGCGAGCCGGATCTTGTGAGCGGCTCTTTTTAAAGAGCGAGTGAGCGGCGGTTCAGTAAAAATGTCACAGTTTCGCCCTAAGGGCGAAGCAATGAATGCGATAGCAACACAGCAATGTCATACGAAGTAAGGTGAGCGGCTTTGGTAGCAATATGAATTGTAGTAAACATGAGCTGATTAAGTAAGCAGGTGTGCTGCGGCGTAAGTAGACCGACATGAAGAGAGACTCGATGACCACGAGAAGGCGCGTGTGAAACGGTGGTGTTGATGAGAAGCGCTTCCCGTGGGCAGCGCGTGCGAAGGGACACACCTGTAGCGCTGCACTGCCGATCCGGGCACCATTGCATGTGTAGCGTGCGTTGGAAAATGTGGCCCGACTATTACTAACTGTGGTGTGAGCGCGCACAAACAAACATGAATAGATCACACTGAATGACTGCAGACAACGACTCTCAAAACGCTGGCAGCAAGCGCATATACGCCGCAGCGGGCGAAGGTACGTGCGGTCTATCGCTTCATCGGAAACTGAGCGGCGAATGCACAGCGCAGAAAGGTCAGAGCCGTGTGGAGATAAGCGACGGTGCGAGCGAGCGACGAGCGCGGTTGTTGGCAGAGTAGAAATGCGCCCCCCCCCCCCCCCCCGCGACGAGCGCGGTTGTTGGCAGAGTAGAAGTGCGCTCCCCCCCCCCCCCCCCCGCTCCCTCCGGCGCTCGCTTCCCGCTTCCTTGCTTGCGCGTGGAAGATTGAGTGCGTTCGCTCTCCGCGACAGCGTGCGTCCCCGCACGCTTCCGCTCGGGCATACGGCGTGCGGCGAAGATTTTATCTATACGGAACGTCACGGCGACGGCGACGACGACGGCGACGCCGACGGCAGAAATCCGGTGGAAGTGTCCATATAATTGCTATCGCAATAAAATGAGCGGCGGTTCTTTTGGAGAAAGGGAGCCGGTTCTCTCGCGTTCAGAGAGCCGTGCCGATGCGTTCCGTCAGAGCCGTGTCTTCTGCTAGGTGAGACTTCCGCGCCATCTATTAGCAGTACGAGAAAGCAACTGCCCGCCCACCCTTCCTCGCAAGAGTCGCCTTCACCCCCTCGCCTTCGGTTGAAGAACGAAAGAACCTGCGCTCACTTACTGAACCTCGGCTCCCTCGCTCTTCAAAAGAGCTGCTCTTGTACAGGTGCTGCTGCTGCTTATCCTGGACCATCTACCAAGTCGACCCTGCTGTCTGGATGGGCCCAAGATTACCGTTTGGATGAACGATACCAGAGCCTACATCACGGAGCCGTTTGCGAGCTGCTGCCCGCCTTTGGGTGGCTGGCATCACATTGCATCGCCAACACTGGAGGCCACTGCCGTGTTCGTCGGGCAACATGGGGCCACGTCACTTATCTGGCCGCTTGAAAAGGGTGGGATTCCTGCGGACACCGTGGGCCACGACACTGCTGCTATGCATCCGTACTCACGCCGTACACTTGTACAGGTTAGTTATTTGGAAACTAAGTGTTTCCGCGACAATAATGTTTGTCTCTTTGCGGTGTCGTGGCCACCTGGTGTAATTGATTATGGGAAGTATGTGCGCGCGGCTGTGTTGTACTTTTGGCGCCTTTTGGTTCTTGCTGGTGACGTGGAAGTAAACCCCGGCCCTATGACTAAAGCGCAAGAAGATAAGCTTGACGCCGTGGCAGCAACAGTTCAGCGCCTTGAAGCGAACAACATAAGCCTTTCCGAGTCTATAAATAGGGTCGTGCACATCCACGTCACGCTCAAGAACGACCTTGAACTGTTAACTAAAAGGGTTACGGAATTGGAATCCAAACTTGAAACTCTACCTTCTAAACAGCCCGTTTCAAATGAGAATACTGACATCTCTAAAATTCAGAACAAGGTGGACGACCTAGAAAATCGCTCAAGGCGGTCAAACATGTTGTTTTTTGGCATTAATCACTGCGATGCAGCTGAGCCTTGGGAAAATTCAGAGCGGCATGTGAGAGAATTTTGCACACAAAATCTTGGCATTGCTGTTACCTCCGTTGCCAGAGCTTTTTCGGCCGACAAGAAGCGACCCATCATTGCCAAGTTTTATAATGAAAAGGAGGTCGAATCTGTCCTTAGTCTTGGCTACAAACTGAAGAACACCAATTTAAGTATATCACTCGATTGCTCTGAGGCAATTCGTCTTAAATGCCGTGGTCTGTGGCAGTTTTCTAAAACGATTAGGAAGGAGGGGGACCGCATTCGTCTGTCGTTCGATAAACTGCGCGTGAACAATGATGTTTATCTCTGGAACACCACTGGCAATCGGGCTGTGCGTGCGTCTGAGTCTTCTTCCGAATGACACTATCCAAATCATCATGATGCTTCCGATTGTGCACTACCATCATTGTCAGGACCGAAGTGTTTAGAAAGCATGTGTTTTGTATACACTAACATCAGAAGCGTTACGGCGAAAAGTGTTGCCCTCTCCTCCCTTATCGACTCCACTGGAGCCTCGATATTGGCACTGACTGAAACGTGGTTAAACTATTACATTACCGACGATAACATCCTTTCATGCGAATCAAGTTTCAATTTTTTTCGATGTGACAGAAAGAGTAGGAGAGGAGGTGGCGTCCTTATTGCGATTAAGCAAGTACTGATTACCGTACCAGTTGTTCTTCTTTTCTGGAATGTATATTCATCTCTATAAAGTGCATTACAACCACTATTATTGCCGGTGTGTTGTACCGTCCACCAGACCTGTACGATGGGTTTGCTGACGAATTTTGTCGCCTATTGACTGATGTGTGTACGCGTTTTCCAAATTCTGTCCTCGTTATCTTTGGTGATTTTTATTTCCCAGGTATCAATTGGGACATTCTGTCTGTCTCAGCCAGTGATAAGGATGCGTACGCTTTTCTGCAGTCTTGTCTAGATTTTCACCTAACTCAGCTCATTACAAAGCCCACGCGGTCCGCAGGTGCCACGGCTAACATTCTTGACCTGATTCTAACTAATAATCCCGATGCTTTTTCTAAAATATTTCACCTTAATGGTATTTCTGACCATGACATCATTACCGGGTGCATCGACCACCGTATGCTTGACAGGAAAACTACCTCCAAGCTGATCAGGTGTTATAACAGAGCTAATTTTGACCAGATGAATCTCGAATTAACCACTTTTTCTGGGCGGTTCTTAGCTGAAAGTCCTTTCCCTTCCCTTGAACAGAACTGGACGCTGCTCAAAACAACCCTCATTAACCTCATTACAAGATTTATACCGGTTATCTCAATTAGGTGCAGTAAAAGAGTGCCTTGGTTCAATGAGCGGCTGCGAAGAGCCAATAAAAAGAAAAAGCGTTTGTATAGGCAGGAAGTTGCTAACAACCTATTAACTACATGGGAAACCTATAGAAAAAGCGACAAGGATTACCAAAGAATGCTGAAAGCCACCCGGCGCCAGTTTTACAGTGACGTCTTACCCACTATGCTATCTAACAATACCCGAAGATTTTGGAGCGTAATTAACCCACATTCACGTCCTGATTCATTCTTAATCAATTCTAATGGTGATCAGCTGGACGATGCCCATTCTGCTCAACTCTTTAACAACGCTTTTTCGTCTGTTTTCACTCATGAAGTCATTACCTCTTCTCTAGCTCTCAGTTCACTTCATGATTATTCAATGCCCTCTATAGTCATAAGTGATCATGGTATTCTTTCTTTACTAAATAACCTTAAAGATACTACAAGCACGAACCCGCTTGGCTTTAACTACAAAATACTTTAAAATATATCTCTGAGTAGTTTTCAAGTCCTATCTGCACTTTTTTCTCAGTCTTTATCTTCTGGCTCCATCCCTCATAACTGGCGGGTAGCTAAAGTAGTGCCAATTTTCAAATCTGGCGTCCGCTCTGATCCCCTAAACTATAGACCCATTTCATTGACATGCACCTTCTCAAAGCTCCTTGAACATGTCATCCACACCCAGATCATTAATTATCTTGAAGATCACAACATCATATTTAAATATCAGCACGGTTTTCGCAAGGGATTCTCTTGCGACACTCAGCTTTCTGGATTTACTAACGACTTATTTACTTTAATAGACGCCGGGATTCAAGTCGACGCTTTGTTTCTCGATTTTTCTAAGGCATTTGATCGGGTCCCCCACCATAGATTACTACTCAAGTTATCGCATCTCAATATTAACCCTCAGGTTTTAGCATGGATTAAAGACTTCCTCTCATATCGCGTTCAGTTCACCGCTGTTAATGGTTCTAACTCTTCAATGGCTCAAGTCACATCTGGTGTACCCCAGGGGAGCGTGCTTGGTCCCCTGCTCTTTCTAATATTTATTAATGATTTACCTAACTGTGTATCTTCCAAAATTAGACTGTTCGCTGACGACTGTGTTGTGTACAGAGCCATTAAAAGTGAAACTGACCACCAATATTTACAAACTGATCTCGATTCAATTAACACTTGGTGTTCATCGTGGCAAATGATCGTAAACCACTCTAAGACAAAGCTCGTCTCCTTTACAAGAAACTCTTACCGCATCCCAACCAAATACACTATTAATGACGTAACAGTTGAGGCAGCTTCTACTTACAAATATTTAGGTGTTCACCTACTGTCTGACTTAACCTGGAACTATCACATTGATCTGATTCTAGCAGCTGCTAACCGTTCTCTTGGCTTATTAAAACGTAACCTTCGACATGCTCCTGCGCCTGTGCGTAAACTTGCTTATATCACCTTAATCCGACCTAAAATCGAATACGCTTCAGCCATATGGGACCCGGATCAAGCCTACATCATAGATAACATCGAATCCCTGCAAAGCCGTGCTGCTTGTTTCATTTTTTCAGATTACTGACGTTTCACTAGCGTCACGGCGTTAAAAGCTCGTGCTGGTCTTGTTAACCTGTCCCATCGTCGCAAACTTGCTCGCTTAACTCATTTTCACAAAATTTACCATCATCGGTTGCTTCATGACGATTTCTTTCAATCACCATCGGCCTTCTTTCCCCGCCGTGACCATCCTTTCAAGATCAAACGCATCATTTGCGGCACTTCATCTTTTGCGAAATCATTCATACCCAAAGCCATTATTGAGTGGAACCAGCTGCCTGTTACAATCGCAACTGAAATAAACACATCGAAATTTCAAGAACTTCTAAAAAATGAATGTGATAAGTAGCTTTTCTTCTAGTTCTGTTCCGTTTACCGCAATGTTTGATTTTTCTTTTTTGTGTGTGTGTGTGTTCTGTTTATTATGTTGCGTTTTCTCATTATGGTTCATTGATTGTTGCTGTGCTGCCACATTTTATTCTTGTTGCCTATTCCTTCTCTAGATTGCCATACAATTTTTGTCACCCCCTATGTAATACCCTCGTTGTGAGGGCCTTTAGGGGTTTCTTGAAATAAAGATGAAATAAATAAAAAAGATCGGGCTCGCTCCTAAATAAAAGATCAGGAGCGAGCCGCTCTTTTCGCCACGGCTCCCTCGCTCTTCAAGAGATCCGGCTCGCTCCTGAGCGCTCAGGAGCGCGCCGCTCTTTTGAAGAGCGAGGGAGCTGTGGTTCAGTAAGTGAGCGGCGGTTCTTTCGGAGAGAGGAAGCCGGCTGGGATCTCTCTCGTTCATTGAGCGTGAGGAACCGTTTCTAGAAAACACTCAGGAACGAGCCGGATCTTTTGAGCCGCTCTTTTGAAGAGCGATTGAGCCGTGGTTCACTAAGTGAGCGGCGTTTCTTTCGGAGTGAGGAAGCCGGCTCGCTCTCCTTGAATGATCCGTGCCAAACCGTTCCGTCAGAGCTGGGTCTTCTGCTGGGTTTCGAGGTTTCGATTTCTGACCGACGAATGGTGGCGGGTGTGGGCATACTCGCACTACTGGTACTCGCTCGCAGTGGTGTGCGCAGCAGTCCCTTTGGTTTTTTTGTGCGTCCTATGGTGTGGCACCCGATGCCACCGAGCGGAGAAGTAAAGAAGTCTTAATTGGCAAAGGATGGCACCGTTCGTTGCCTGCTGCTGTTCGAACGATGTCTCACGAATCTCACCGATCGCACATCGTGCGCTGGTCCAATAACACTTCGAAGATTGTCTTCTGCGTCTTTAAAGACAACAGGTGAACGTACAGTTTACGTCCTGGTGTTCATTTGTGCTAATTAGAGTAGTCATAAAAATGTCGCCTATGGCATGCACTTCAGTGCATTTTCTTAGCGTGTGTCATTAGCACGTCATTAAAACGAGGCCAATGATCTGTTGAGTTGTAATAGAACTTCATTCCTTTTTTTTTTCTTTTTTTGTCTTGGCGTATGATGGTATGATCGCCAGTATCGCGCGTGCACTCAAGAGAGAAAAAAAATGTCACAGTTTCGCCCTAAAGGCGAAGCAATGAATGCGATAGCAACACAGCAATGTCATACGAAGTAAGGTGAGCGGCTTTGGTAGCAATATGAATTGTAGTAAACATGAGCTGATTAAGTAAGCAGGTGTGCTGCGGCGTAAGTAGACCAACATGAAGAGAGACTCGACGACCACGAGAAGGCGCGTGTGAAACGGTGGTGTTGATGAGAAGCGCTTCCCGTGGGCAGCGCGCGTGCGAAGGGGCACACCTGTAGCGCTGCACTGCCGATCCGGGCAGCATTGCGTGTGTAGCGTGCGTTGGAAAATGTGGCCCGACTATTACGAACTGAATGAACAAGCGTGGTGTGAGCGCGCACAAACACGAAGAGATCACACTGAATGACAGCAGACAACGACTGTCAAAACGCTGGCAGCAAGCATACGCCGCAGCGGGCGAAGGTACGTGCGGTCTATCGCTTCAACGGAAACTGAGCGGCGAATGCCGTGTGGAGATAAGAGACGGTGCGAGCGAGCGACGAGCGCGGTTGTTGGCAGAGAAGTGCGTCCCCCCCCCCCCCCCCTCTTGCTCCCTCCGGCGCTGGCTTCCTGCTTCCTTGCTTGCGTGTGGGAAATTGAGTGCGTTCGCTCTCCGTGATAGCGCGCGTCCCCGCACGCTTCCTCTCGGGCATACGGCGCGCGGCGAAGATTTTATCTATAGGGAACCTCACGGCGACGGCGACGGCGACGCCGACGGCAGAAATCCGGTTCAAGTGTCCATATAATTGCTATCGCAATAAAACGAAAGGTACGTGCGGCAGTTTTGTGGATCTTTCGTGTGATTTTTGCATATTACTTCAAGAAGTGATTTCTACATTCAATTTGCATGGCGTTACAGCTTACTCATATTATAGTGAACGTACGCATGTGAATCAATTAATAAACTTGAAATATAATGTACAATCGTTTTTTGTTTTTATTTTGACAAAAGTTGATTTTAAAGTAGCACAAAAACAGACAAGCTTCTGTAATGACAATCAAGTTACATATTTTTTTCTGAAAAAAGTACGTCGCATTCTGCCTGTCACAGTATCATAACCATTTTATCCTCAATATCAGAAAAGAAAGTTTCATTACAACTAAAAATTCACGCTTTTAATATATGTAAAAATAATCTCTAAACATAGCGAAAATACCAATAACACAGCTATTAAATTATGCATATATTGTTTTTTTTTCAAAGCCAGATAACTATAGAATATGCATAACAAAGGTTACACGTTTAAGTGAACCGGTGAGCCGCTCAAATGAACCGGTTGATTTCAGTGAGCTGAGCCGTTCCGAGCCGCTCACTGAAGTGAGCCGTTTTGCCCATCTCTCTACGGACCAATGCTACGGTCAAATGGCCACGCTATACGCGCGACCATTTAGTTGCAGTCCGTTGGTTTGGGCTTTCACGCGCATTTTCCCCAATGAATTATCTAATTTCAAGATTCTGTTACTTCCGCTGCGAGAAGTAACTGCTTATCAAGCTCGCAAAGCGAACGTGAAAACTATATATCGTAATGAATGTTATACGATAGCATATTTAACGCTTTGACTGGGAATAAACAGCATTGTCAATTTGTTTTCGAAGAATTATTTAAACTGTTTTTTCTCATTTTTCTGATGCATCCTTGCTCTCCTGCACAAAAACCAACAAACCTTCAATGTGTTGCAAACTTTGTATCCTTACTGCACCTGTATTAACCCTCACATTAAAAGGTAATTGCTTATTTCGCTTACTTCAGTGCATCGAACTTTTGTTTATGCTGGTCTAACATATCGCAGTATTTTAAGAAACTACTTCGCGACAAACACCCTTGCCTTTCCTTGCTTCCCTGTCTCTACTTCCTGTAAAACACATGCAACAATGCGAAAAGCAGGTAAACACCTTGTTTTTATAAGCAGTAGATAACACATTAAACAAAAGCAGATCAAAATTGTGAAGTGAATCAGACGGTTGCATTACTTCCTGTGAATGATAGCATCTTTTCAAGTGTGGTTGGTTCTTGCATGTCCATAGCTCATAAAGTGTGCAGACTCATCACGAGGCGTAGGCCTTGCCCATCAAGATGGAGGCAATGTTGCTAATGAGTCTGCAATTACATGTACTACTGCATAAACTCGTATAACTATATCCCATCATTACTCAGCCGAGCTTGGTCCGAGTTATATTCACCGAAATTCTATTTATCCGCGCTTGGTCTGACTCATATTCACCAAATTACACTCAGCCGAGCTTGCTCTGACTCATATTCACAAAGATTCTACTCGGCCGAGCTTGCTCCGAGTCACATATTCACCAAAAATCTACTTAGGTGAGCTTGCTCTGACTCATATTCACCAAAATTATGCTCATCTGAGCTTGCCCTGACTGCCACGTGACAATATTCACCAAAAGTTTACTCAACTGAGCTTGCTCTTACTTGTATTCACCAAAATTCTACTCACCCAGGCTCACACGAACTCAGACTCGTAATTAGTTCGAAGTCTTAGTGAGCCGACGTTTGAGTGAGTTCACCGAACTATGTATGCATTACATTATGTGACCTGTGTGGTGCATAAGCAAACATTGAATATGAGTACGTGTTGCATCGGATGAAATAAGGACAACTGTACACATTGCAGTTAGTTTTCTAGAGTTTAACTGACCATTGCGTGAAAGCTTCGCCTCATGTCGAATTCAAGCAAGTGCTTTGGATCTGCGTCATATTTTTTGCCAATCCTGCTGGCTATCTTGGCCATTACTGGGTGGCCACATTTTGTACATTTCAACACAAAGTTGAATAAATGACGGTGGTCTAATATATTTTAAAAAAAGATGCTTGCATCACTGCAAGCACAACGATATGAACATGATAGACACACATGCACATAAGATGCACACAAATGCTAAATACATAAACAGACGGAATCAGTTGGCCACCACCTATTGCAAAAAAAAAAAGAAAGAAAAACCACAGGCCAATGCTGCAATGGGACCACGCATAACCATTCCCCATGCCAGGTACATGGGCTATAGGAGAAACCACGTGGAACCTAGCAGTTACCTCGAGGTAGCACCTATGGACGCTTTTGCATTCGCAGCTGGCCACTCAACCACTCAAGTGTGTTCAGTGTGTACTTGTACTTAGGCACACTTTTATTGTCAATATCTAACAATTTAATGTTGTCTCCTCAAAAGTTTGAGAATGTTTGGATTCTGAGGCTTGCAAAGGTAAATATTTTTATTCCTTTCTCGTCCAAGTTGAAAGCGCATACAAAGCCTCGAGATATTGTCAGTCACTTTCCCTCAGAACATATGTAGTCTGTTATTGACATTCGAGCAGCGCAGCGAGAAAGGGCTTCCCCTGTTTTCAGCATTGGGTTAACGCAGGCAATTCAGGGAGGCATACAGTTTTGCTAATACAATCGGTTTGGAAATATCAGACTAGATTGTACATTGACGCTTTCCTTGTACTTTCTTATTTTGGTCAAATCTAGTTTGAAGTGGCTACAATTAGCATTCTCTAACATTGGTCTAATATAGGTGAAGTACATGACTAGATTAACAGACTGAGATGCTAGTTTTCATTTACCGCAACGAAACCATAGCACGTGCTCCAGTTGCATATGTTTTTGGTTATCTGGGGTTTTCAGCCTCACTTTTAAGATGTGCAGGTAGAAGCACACGCATGCTATTAGCGGATAGTTTCAATAGCTTCTTACTTTACACTTGCCACTATGAATACAAAATTTTAGCGTTAGATTTTGTTATTAAAGAAACAAACGTACTCCTAACAAGGTATTCAATGTTAGTCGAGGGGCTATGCGGCTGCACTACGTACTGCAGCATCTTGATACAGATTCACAGCACACTAACAGCGCGAGACAGAGGACGAGAAAGCAGACGACGCCCATGTCTGTCGGAATGATACGATACTACGTACGCAAGTGACTGCAGCTCCTAAAAAACTGTGGTGTCGGCTTTTACGCCTTTCGAAATATTCAGAGAGCACTTGTATGAATAATTACAGCACACGCGGCGCGACGGACGAACCAGGCTGGCGCTAAGATTAACGTTCACAACACAAATTCCATTGCACGTTCAGTAATTACACACAGATCATTTGCGGCTTCCTTCAGGGGCAGACGTGAGCTTTTGGGTTGGTGCTTGCTGCTAAGTTTGGTACAAAAACACTGCTAGGAGCAGTAACCGCTTATGCGCAATTACGAGCAATATACAGACATCCTTTCTTCAGAAGCTGACGTTAAGCACGGGTAGCGCGAGGGCCTCTGCATTGACATGACGACTTCGCTGCAGCCGAATTCCGGATACTGCATATGCGATGACAACAGCTATATGGGCTTGTTGATAGGTCTTCTTGTAATTTGTTGTATCGCAGGAAGAACGACACGGGCATAAAAGATACACGAGACAGCACACTGCGCTGAGCAACCAGCTGCCAAGAGCTGTTCACGTCCACCATGTCTCCTCGCATTGAACTTCATAAGCCGCTGTTGCGCACTCCAAAACAAATGAAACTTTGAAGCGTTTTTAAAACACAAAACATGCGTATTATTTTTTCCTATTAAACACTGGTCAATAATTTTGTAACGCACAGGTGTTTCCATTACATTTGAAAAATTACACGAGTTTTGCCACAAAATTTGGCAGCAAGCAACCCTGGGCATCGCACCAGCCGCATCATTGAAATCGCAATCGTGTGAAATGAGCCCTCTAAAAATCATATTGCGACGCGTGCGACTGCACCGATTTTGGTCACTCCAGTCCTTACACAACGGATACCAAGAGAATGGAAGCGCAATCGAAGACGGCAGAAATCTAGGTGGAGTGATGAAGTTAGGAAACTTGCAGGCGCAAGTTGGAATCAGCTACCGCAAGACAGGGGTAATTGGAGACCACAGGGAGAGGCCTTCGTCCTGCAGTGGACATAAATATAGGCTGATGCTGATGACATTCTAAGAGCGGAGCTGCTCATGCCGAGCGTAATCTGTCTGTCGTAGACAGAGTGAGTGAGTACGAACTTTATTGAGGTCCTGAAGAGGAAGAATTAAAGCAGGGCCCCGCCAATCAATCTGGTGGCTCCACCCAGGTCGGGGCCAGTAGACAGAGTCCTTCAGCGACGGCCCGGGCCCTCTGGACAGCCTTTAGCTGAGCGATGAGCTCTGTGCTTCTGAGCGCCGAGTCCCAGGAGAACTGGTCAGGGAAGTCCGTGTCCGTGTCCGTGTTGGCAGGGCACAGCCAGAGCATGTGTTTGAAGTTGTATTCGTGGCCGCAGTGTGGCCATGCAGTAGGAAGGTTAGGATTGATCCTGCTTAGTGTTGTTGGTGTGATGTATGTCCTAGTCTGCAACTGTCTGTAAGTGTCTGTAAGAGCACTTGTATGAATAATTACAGCACACGCGGCGCGACGGATGAACCAGGCTGGCGCTAAGATTAACGTTCACAACACAAATTCCATTGCACGTTCAGTAATTACAGACAGATCATTTGCGGCTTCCTTCAGGGGCAGACGTGAAGCACGGGTACTTATTGCCAGACGTGGGCACGGGTGCTTTTTTGAGGTTTGGGGGAGGAGGCGGAAAAATTCTTCGTACTAACCTATGATTTGAAGTGATTTCGTGGTATGATGTGAGAGAGTCTTTGTTGTCTAGATCCCTCTAGGCTGGGTTGAAGCGAGGGGGCAGACCGCAGACAGAAAAAACTCCGCGGAGCGATGATGTCGATATCCAGACACGGCTCCGCCGAGCTTCCGCCAGCTTCGCGTTACTGCGCATGCGCCGTGACGTCATCCCGGCGCGTCTGCGTTCGCTACCGTACACGGTGCATAGCTTTCGCCCCACTTCCCCTACGACTTCGCCACCAGCTGCGCACTACTGCGCATGCGCCGCGAGTCAGACGTGACGTCACGGCCAACTGTGTATGCGTTCCTTCGCTCCGTACGAAAGCCAGCGCGCGGCGGCGGCGGCGCGCCAAACGTAGACATGGGGAGACCAAGGAAGGTTCGCACTGTCGAGGAAGAAGCCGCTTAGGGGCCGTTTATTGGCCTCGTGCACTACCGATGGCAGCGCTGCGAACGGCGCTCCCGTGACGTCAGAGGGGGAACTCTCCCTTGTCGTTTGCTGCGCTCCGGCTAGAATTGCTTCATTTTCATGCGTTTGCTGGCGCTCTGACTGCCTGCTCGCGTAGCACCGCGCTCTCCAATCTGTGTTTTTTCTAGTGTCAGTTTTGTTATTGCCAGCACTGTGAGGACAACGAAGCTTGCAGGTATATTCCACATAACCGCCCGATGTGATCGCCCAGTGGCTCTGGCGTTGCGCTGCTCGAGGTCACTTACCTGACCTCTTCCATGGCGGCTGCATTTAAATGAGGGCGAATTGTAAACAAGCTCATGTGTACTTTCATTTACGTGCTCGGGGGCTAAAGAACCCCAGGTGGCCAAAATTAATTCCTAGTCCTACACTACGTACCTGATTATTATCGTGTGGGTTTAGCGCGTAAAATTTCAGAATTTGTTTTTTACATATATTTTTATTTTTCGATCTCACGACTTAGTCATAAAACATCGCGCCGAGCCAGTAAATCAGAATCATCAGGGCTTTGTGCGGTTTAATCATGCATGATCAGTGTGTACATGTTATATCAGATGGGGAGCTATCGCGTTTTTCGTGACGTCGCGTGACAGACAGGCGAAGTTGGGAGTGACCTGAAAATGTTTTGACCAATCGTGGAGGCTGATTGCAGAAATTGGAATCAAAACAGTTTGGAATCATTTTACGTTAGTTATAGCGCCTCTGGTCCTCTGGTCCGTGTCTGCAATGTTGTGTCCGGGACCACTTCGTAGTTTACGTCACTGACACGGTGTAGCACTTTATAGGGACCAAAATACTGGCTCAGCAACTTTTCACAGAGGCAACGACAGCGAACGGGGGTCCACACCCTATCTTGGTCCCCGGGGTTGTAAGACACGTCCCTGTGGCGGATGTTGTAGCGCCTGCCTGCAAGCTGCCGAGCTTCCTCGGCACGCTCTGCAAATTCCTCGGCGTCAGTTGTCAATTGGTCAGCGTCTTGACAAATCAGCATAGCGTCCAGCATCGTCTGGATTTTGCGACCGTAAAGAATGCGAAATGGCGTAAATCCCTTCGTCTCTTGCACGGCGGTGTTATACGCGAAGGTCACGTAAGGCAAGATTCGATGCCTGGTGTTGCTTAATTGAAAAACTTCGTCCATAATCTGCGATGCGAATGCTGTCCCTCTGTATGTTATTACAGTGGGGGGCACCGTGACACAATACGATGTGGCGCATGAAGAATTGCGCTACCTCTGAAGCCGTGGCTCGTGGGATCGCATGCGTCTCAGCATAGCGTGTTAAATAATCAGTCGCGACGATACCCATTTCTTGCCATCGGCAGACAGAGTAAACGGTCCGAGAATGTCCATGCCGACTTGGTCGAAAGGCGTGTTAGGTGCTTCTATTGGCTGAAGTAAGCCAGCCGGCTAAACGGATGGTGTCTTTTGGCGCTGGCATTCACGACAGCCTTTAACGTACTGTTTGACGCTTGCCGAAAGCCCGGGCCAATAGTACATATCGCTTATTCTAGCGAGTGTTCGTGAGAAGCCTAAATAGCCAGATGTGGGTTCGTCGTGGCAAGCGAAGAGGGCGTCGTCTCGTAAGTCTCTTGGAACCACCAGGAGGTAAGCATGGCTGTTCGAACGGGCATTCTTGTTATACAGCGCGTTGTCTCGTATACAGAAGGACGTCAACGAGCAGGGCAGATGCCGTGGTATGACTGTGTCGTGGCCCTCTAAGTTATTTATGTATTAGGTACCTGCATCGCCTTTGCAGGCATTACAGCAGGGGGGTTTACAAATTGCGACAAAATTGTTTTTCAATTTAAACACACGAAGCGCGGTAAAATTCATCATCAGACTCAATACCTACAATATTTGATGGAAGAGCGTTCCAGTCCCTCGTGGTTCGACAAAAAAGTTTGTATCGCAAGGCATCATGTTTAAAAAGAATTTCGTAAAGTTTATTGTTATGGTCCCTTCTACGTGAAATATTCGATGGTGGCCTGATATACTTTTATCTGTCAATGCCTGTTTTAGAATAATATATATTATGAAAAAATTTAAGTTTAAGGTTTTTTCTTCTGTCCTTTAAATCCGGCCACTGAAGTTTACGCTTGCTTTCAGTCATACTCAGGTTTTTGTTGCAATTTCCCAATACAAATCGGACTGCCCTATTCTGGATTTTTTCAAGTAAATTAACTAACTCATCAGTATAAGGGTCCCAACAAACACACGAGTACTCAAGTACCGTACGTACGTGAGTAAAATATAATCGTTCTTTCAGTGTACTTTCGACGTAGGAAGTCCAACTTACTTGCCGCCTTTCTTCTTACCTCCTGTACATGCCTGTGCCATCTTAAATCTGCGGTAAACAAAACACCTAAATATTTGTATTCGCTAACCCTGCATGGGGTAACGCCATTTAGTTTGTACTCATATGATTTATATGAATATTTCCTTGTATAGGTGATGTTTAAACATTTAGAAACGTTAAGGGACATTTTCCATTTGGCACACCAAGATGAAACTGTACCCAAGTCACTCGGAAGAGAAGAAAAACCAGAATGGCTGTCAATAACCCTATACACCACATAGTCATCGGCGAACATCCTGAAAGTCGACGTAATGCCTCTAGCAATATGGATAACAAAAATAACAGAGGCCCCAAAAGTGAGCCCTGCAGCACTCCAGAGGTCACCGCAGCAAGATAAGACGACATGCCGTTCAGAACCACAGGCTGTTGTCTATTTGAAAGGTGTTCAGATATCCATGCAATTACCTTTTTGTTCAATTTGCAGGCGTGTAATTTGCTAATAGGTAGATCATGAGGCACAACGTCGAATGCTTTTCGGAAATCTAGAAAGATGCAATCAATTATCTGCCTTTTGTCAACTGCTAGTACCAAGTCGTGTGTGAATTCCACAATTTGTGTGGAACAAGAAAAACCTTGCCGAAAGCCATGTTGGTTTATATTTAATAGGTTATGTTAAACGAGATGTGACATAATACTAGTGTATATAACGTGCTCCATTACTTAACATGTAATACTAGTCAAAGACACTGGTCTGTAGTTCTCAACACAATTTTTAGCTCCACTCTTATCGTCCTCGTCAATCCGTAGTCCGCGGTGCTCAGCAGTCACAGCGGTCGCAGTAGTGTTCCGCGTTTGGGCAATATATCTCTGCCAAGCTTTTCTCTGAAATCTAGAAAGATGCAATCAATTATCTGCCTTTTGTCAACTGCTAGTACCAAGTCGTGTGTGAATTCCACAATTTGTGTGGAACAAGAAAAACCTTGCCGAAAGCCATGTTGGTTTATATTTAATATACAACATTGGCTAATTTACAGTCGGCAGGTACGGCGCCCATATCTAAACACTTTTGGAAAAGGCGGCAAAAATAGAGACATAAAGATTCTGAACAATTACTAATGATTGCTGCTGCTATATCATCTGGCCCATTTGCCTTTCTAGGAGAAATATTGCTGAAAGCTTCCGCACACCTGTCAAGCCAAACTTAACCTCGGGCATTTCTTCATTCCCCAAAGAAAAATCCACAGCTAGAGTACGAAATGGGCGTTGACTAAATACGGAAGAGAAGTAACTACTGAATAATTCAACTTTGCGCTTGTCATCATCTATGACTGTGTCCGAGTATTCTAGAGGGGGGACAGAATTTTCGTCCTTACCATTTCGCCGGATATACTTCCAAAATTCCTTTGGATCTTCACTAAGCGTTCCCCAAGCCCAGAAAAATGGGATTTCTTAGCTGATTTAGTTAAGTTCTGCAAATCTTTAGTTCAGATGAGTTTTCGTGGGTTTTTTATAATTTAAGTCCACCCTTCGCACCCTGCGTAGCAAGTAGCGCAGTTTCTGATGAAAAAATTAACCACGGCTTATCTTTATCTCGTCTAGATGAAAGCATCCGCGTCGGCACGAACTTATCACGAAGATAGAGAAGCTTTTCTTTAAAGTTTTCCCACAATTGTTCAGCGCTCAGATCATCCGCTAATGTTTCAAACGTTGGCAAATAGGATTCCAACGACAGATTCATGGAACCTTAGAATACAAGAACATTTTCCTTGGCGATTTATTCGTCACGGATGCATTTTTTACACTAGCATAAGCAACAACGATATTATGGTCGCTCAAACCAGGTAAGCATGCACATCTGATACGACACTAGGCTCATTACACAACAGCAAGTCCAAGACATGGCCCATACCATCATCACGTGACGCACTAAAAACGATCGGTTGAAATGCATGAAGGTCCAAAAAGGCGGAGTGTAAACAACCACTAATGGTATTTCTGGGAATCTCACATGACCAGTCAATTTCAGGAAGGTTAAAATCACCTCCGATCAAGACACGCCGATTTTTTATACTCTCAAGAAACTCAGAAAGGATAATCAACTGCTCATACGACGCGTTTGGCTGCCGATAGTAGGAGCCAATCACCAAGCCCTTGCCGTTCGCCAGCCGCATCTTACAAAAAGCCGTCTCGACATCAAGAAGTGGGCATGCCAAGTGGACACAGGGTATGCTATTATTCGCAAGAATAAAGACACCTCCTCTGTGAGAATTTCGATCGCGTCGAAAACAGTGGTCGCCTCCCGGGAAAATTTCTGAATCAGAAATTGAAGAATCTAGCCATGACTGCGTGCCCAGAACAATCGTAGGCTGAAAAGTGCATAGAAGGCATTGAAAGTTGTCAATTTTATTCTTGATGCTTCAGCAATTTGTCAACAAAACTCTGAGCGGCTGCTCTGTTTTACGCAACTGCGAAGGTCACGGCTGTGATACATGTCCCGTTGCATTATCGACTCGAAACCGCTTTCCCCGCATATAAAGCGTATCATACTTTAAGACAGCCCTCTCACCTTCCTGCCTGTTGAGCCTCGCATAGTCCCATAGCTTCTTTCTTTTGTCCCTAATTGAGCGTGAAAAATCCTCAGATATGCTGTAACTGGTGCCTCTGAGTTTATAAGCTTTCCACAGCACCGATGGACGGCATTTGACGGCATTTGAATTTTGCTATGACCGGACGCGGTTTGCCTGCCTTATTTGCCCCTATACGGCGCGCATGTTCAATACTCCGGCCTGTGATACCAAGCGTGCTTCTGCATAATTCCACAATAAGTTCTTGAGATTTGGCTGCTGTCTCGTTTGCAGTAGAATCTTCTGTACCGCGGAAGACCAAATTGTTCCTTCTTTGTCTGTTCTCGATATCGTCAATCTTTCGCGAGAACCGTCAATGCAGCACGATCATCCCGTTGTCCGTTGTTGGTCTACAATTGTCGCGAGGGCATTGCGTATGTCATCAACTTTGTCGATCTTAGCTTCTAGTTATAGAATACGACCCTTCAAGTCTGTAACGTCTAGAGTAAGTTGTTTTTGTTTTTCTTCAGTCCAATTTAGCTTCCACGTTGTTTTACTCTGGCCAGCTAGAAGCTTTGAAAATTGCTCTTCGGTTGACCCTGGGTTCATTTCGATGCCCCCACCATACAGCAACAAAAGTAATAAATAAAGCGCTGAACTGCGAAAATTGCAGAATGCCGTGTATGCTGCGTTCTTTTCGAACGTGATGGAGACGAAAACATAGAGCACAACACTTGGGGTGGAACGTGCATGGCAGAACATGGTTTCTTAGGGGAAATTTCAAGAGCACCAACCTGCGTAAGCAGTAGCAAGCTGGTAAGCGCTCCCGCCATACCGCCGGTTCCACACCCGTCATCGAAATGCCGTTGCAGTCCATTTGTACCCAGGGTCATTGTTATGAGGCGCACATTGTTGTCCACTTGAGTTGAGGAATGATCGATGATCGGTCGAATGTCAGCGTCGTCAAGCTGCCATCTGATCAAGTCCGATGAACTAACGGTGCCCAGGAAGCCGTCATCGTCCTCTATTTCCTGACAGGATCAATGGGTGCGCGGGACAGTGTGTCAGCGTCCTCGTGTTTACGGCCAGACCTATAAACGATGGTGACATCAAAATCATGTAGCCGCAAGCTCCACCGTGGCCGTTATCCTGAAGGGTCGCTCATGCTTACCAACCAAGAGAGGGCACGGTGGTCCGTCAGTACTTTACAGAGACGACCATGGAGTTAGAGGCGAAACTTCATAATCGCCCACACGACTGCGAGGCACTCCTTCTCCGTAGTCGAATATTTCGCCTCGGCACGGAACAGTGAGCGGCTGGCATAAGCTATAACTCCTTCCACTCCATCTTGACGCTGGACGCGAGCACTGCGCCATGGCCAATGCTACTGGCGTCGGTGTGCACCTCTGTATCAGCATCATCGTCAAAATTTGCAAGAACGGGTACTGATTGCAGGCGACATCCTAATTCACCAAAAGCCGCCTGTTGCTCCTTATTGCAGAGAAATGGCGTGTCGTCCCTTGTAAGGCGAATAAGGCTACATGCCCGAGGAACTTGAGCTCTTCATAGCCAAACTGACACTTTTCAGGCTTACGTGTGAGGTCTGCCGATTGGACGGCTTCTAGCACATTCCGCAGGCGGTGAAGATGCTGCTCTAATGTTTCAGAAAATATGACCACATCATCGAAGCACACAAGACAAGTCTGCCACTTCAGTCCAATAAGGACAGTGTCCATCATTCGCTGGAATGTAGCCGGAGCTGAACACAAGCCAAAACGAAGTACTCAAAATTCGTAGAGACCATATGGAGTCACAAAGGCTGTTTTCTCGCGGTCTCGTTCGCCTATCTCGATTTGCCAGTACCAGCTTTTTAAGTCGAGAGAATAAAAATAGTGGGCATGCCGTAGTCTATCTAACGAGTCGCCGATACGCGGCAGCGGATACACGTCCTTTTATTGCGATAGCAATTATATGGACACTCCAAGTGGATTTCTGCCGTCGCCGTGAGGTTCCGTATAAAGTCCAAGGGCGATAAAATCGTCGCCGCGCGCCGTAGGCTGCATGCGCGAGTGAAAGCGCGTGAGGGACGTGCACTTTCACGGAGAGCGAATGCACGGCGGAGAGCAAACGCCACGTCTTCCGTCGCGCGAAAGACCGTGAGGGAGGGGGGAGACGTTGTGCTGCGGCACCAAAATCTGGCATGCGAAAGAAGCAAAGCGAGAAGGCAGCGCGAGGTGCGGCTTCTACTCTGCCAGCAACTGCGTACTTGTACTTTGCGTAGCTGCGGGCGGTCGCGCGCACCGTATCTTCAAGGCGATCTGCAGCACGGCTCCTACCTTTGTACGCGCTGTGCTTTCGCCGCTCAGTTTCCGTTGAAGCGACAGACCGCACAAACATTCGCTCGCTGCTGCAGCCGCACTTGCTCACGCCAGCGTTTTTACAGCGATTGTCTGCGGTCATCGAGTGTGATCTATTCATGTTTGCTTGTGCACTCTGAACCATGCTTGTTAATTCAGTTAGTAAGCGAATGGATCCAAGTAAATGCAGCCGATAAAGCTACTATCCTTACTCCGTATAGCTCTTTAGTAATTTGCTATTGCAATTGATGCTTCGCCTTCCGCGGCGAAACTGCGACTTCATTAGTCACGTTGTTAATCTTCGGGTAGTCGACGCAAAAGCGTAGCGTTCCGTCTTTTTGGAATCCATTGGAATGGGCTCATTCCAATAGCCGTTTCGGGTCGCTCCCGCCGCGTAACCGCTATCGCCGGAAACGCGAAAAAAAGTACCCGATTCCCGCCGGGATCGAACCCGCGCCCGCTGCGTGCGAGCCTCTACCACTGAGCCACGCAAGCGCTTTCTATCAGGCTGCGGAAAATAGACCTTTAGTGCAAGCACGCAGGGGAAAACGACTTGAGCCTCCGCCTGTATGGTGGCGCCATCTAGGTAAGATGCCTGCAAACGCGGCGTCCGCAGGCGCAGACGACGATATGCGATTCAGACGAGGCACGCAATCAACGTGCTCCCGAGATGCCGAGCCTCCGTCAGTGTGGATGCGCCAGCTAATTAAGGTGCCTGCAAACGCGGCGCACCAGGCGTACATACTGCCGGGAAGACCCTGTTGTGCGTGGTGCTCAAATTGGAGCTACTCTTGAGATGCTCCACCAGCTTACACTGTGACTGTGCTGCGTGTGCCGCGCAGGCCTGTGACTTTGACAAGAACGACCGGAGATGACCACGGGCTGTTGGAAGGTTCGATGACGCCATTGTCAAGCATCTCCTGGACCTGCGTACGTATACCTTCGCGTTCTTTTGCCGAGACGTGGTAAGGATGCTGGTGTATCGGGCGTGTGTCCTCGTACGTGATGATTCTGTGTCTAGCGATGGAAGTCTGGCGTATCTTTGAAGAACTTGCGAAGCAGGTCCTGAATTCAAGGAAGAGCTTGCGCAGTGCTGTCTGGCTATCGGTGGACAGTTCAGAATTGAAGTCAATACGGCCCGGAGACTTGTCTGCTGTCTCCACTACTTCCGACGTGAAGCAGTTGTTAACGTTTGCTACTTCGTCTGCAAATGCTATCGAAGTGCCGCGGAAAACGTGTCGATGCTCGTTGCTAAAGTTGGTTACGAGCAATTGCGATTGGCCATCACGAAACTCTATAACACTTCTAGCCAAACACCTTGCTTCAGTAGGCGTTACAAGTTCGTTTCGGCCACCGCTTCGCCCTCGCGTAAGCCACAACATGTGACGTCGACGAGGAGGCTAGCTGGTGGAGGAAGCGTCACACTGTCTGCAGAAACACAAAGTACGTCGGCTCGCCGTTAGTCCTCCTGCACGTCGACTGCTCGTTCGGCTGACAGTGTGATACGACGATCTTGGAGATCAATATAGCGCCGTACTCTTGCAGGAGGTCAACCCCAAGAATAACGTCGCGGGAGCATTCGCGTAAGACAAGGCAGGTCGCTACGAATGTAGATCCTTGAATCACAACTCTAGTCGTGCGGGCGTCCAGTGGAGTAACGACGTGGCCGCCAGCCGTCCAAATCTGCGAGTTATGCCAGGGCGTGATTACTTTCTTCAGCTGCGTTGCCATTTTACGGCTTAATATCGAGCAGTCTGCCCCAGTGACCACTAAAGCACTAACGGCGTAACCGTCAATAGTCACTGGTATATCGAGAGAAAGCCGTTCGTTCCGTTCAGCTGCGGGTGATGTCGGATCGGTATCTTTCCGTGTCTGGGTCGATTGGAGGTCTTGAGCACTTCGACCGTCAGCGACCTCGCCCCCAAAGATCGCTTTAGTCATTTTTCCCGGCGGGGACTGGGCGATCGCGCGGTAGAATACCGCTGGGGCGGAGGTGAAAATCGTCTCGAAGACGGCGATCGTGACTGCCGCCCGGCAGGCGGTGGCAAGCGCTGCTGAGAGAGGTAATCCTCAATGTCCCAGGGTCACTGGCCGTATCTAGGCGGCGTCGCGTATGCGGAAAAGCCGAGAAGTCCAAGGCGCCAGTATGGACACTGGCGGTACAAGTGGTCAGCTTTACCGCCGTGGAAGCACAGAGGCCGTTGATCGGGTGTGCGCCAAACATCCGAGGGGACGTGTATCTATCGTCGATGCAGTGGACCGGTTGCTCCGAATGAGCAAAGCGGCATTCACTCGCTAGAATAAGCGATATGTACTATTGGCCCGGGCATGAGCAAAGGGCGGCAACGTGTACCCAGCTTCGTAGCACGACGTAAGCGGCGCCGCAGGAGGAGCACGAACGAACAGCGGCGGAGAGGGCGCTTTAAGGCATCCGCGTAGGTCGCACGGCGGTATTCAATGAGCACTGCCGCAGCGTTATCAGGAGGCAAGGTATCATGAAAGGTCTGGTGCAGCTCGTCGTTGATAACACTTGCAATGGAGCTTCCCGTAGGGTGCGGTGTTGTGTTACGGCGTCCTTTTGCAACCCTTCACGCATTACAGAGCGGAGGAGTTCTCGCATACAGTGACTGTTACTTTCGATGGCCGTAAAAATGTCAGCAGCGGACATGCCGTTCACTTACCGCTCATACAGGTTGGACCAATGAAGAAACATATTTTTCATGGTCACAGCCTCGGACAAGAACTCCGCTACCGTCTTCGGAGGGCTCCGCACGAGACCAGGAAAGAGCTGCTCCTTGACCGCGCGCATCAGATAACGTAACTTCTTTTCCGTCATTCTTGGATCAGCTCGTCTGAAGAGGCGCGTCATGTCTTCGATGTATGTGGTCAGATTTTCATTTGGCAAGTGGACATGGGCCTTAATCGCTCGTTCCGCTCGTTCGTGGTGATCACACTGGTGTAGGTCTCCAAAAGCCGACGACAAAATTCGCGCCACGATGTCAGTTGCTCCTAACGGTTCTGAAACCACGTACGCGGTACGTCCTCCAAGTAGAAGTAGACGTGTCTCAGTTTTGCCGTGTCGTCTCACTGGTTCAAGGCAGCCACGCGCTCGAAGTCGACCATCCAGTCTTCGACGTCTTCGAACACTTTGCCATGGTGCATCGTCGGGACCCGTGGGCTCTCAAGTGTATACTGGTTCAACATCGTGCATTCCGTACCGGTTAGGGCGGTTTGAACGGAAGCGCTGGTCATAGCGGTTGGTGTAAAGTGGTAGGAACCTGAAGTTCAGTAATGAGGAAAGTTGGGCAACTTGGTGATTAATCATCATACCGTATCCACAAGGACAAAGTGGAGAGACACAAGATTTCTTGTGTCTCTCCACTTTGTCCTTGTCAGTGTGCTGCTTCACCAATACGGTTGTGATGATGTGGATAGTGGCGTGCGGTGCCAAGACAAAGTGCGTGACAAGCCAGATTGAAGTGATGGTGATTGTATGGCAGCACCAAGAAGAGGATTGCTGATGATGACAATGGAAAAAGACCACCACGTGCCATGAACAAAAAAAGGAAGCAGCGTGAGAGCACGAGAGCACGCAGAGCGTGAGAGCGAGCGGCAGCTTCGAACGCAAGCTCGCAAAACGGCGGCTCCAGGCTCTGGTACCGGTGACCGGGTGTCCAGCTACCGTGCGGACCTGGTCGAGGATCCAGTTCGTGGCTGGGCCTTCCTGCGCGCCAGCGGCCTGCTGTGATAGCGGCCTGGTGCAGTGCTTCCTGCTTGGACCGGGACGCCTGAGCTACCAGCTACCAGCCTGCTGAGCGAGCCCGAGGACTGGCGACCGGGCGTCCTGCTACCGTGCGGACCTGGTCGTGGATCCCGCCCGTGGCTCTGCTCTCTTGTGTACCAGCGGCCTGCTGTGACAGCGGCCTGGTGCAGTGCTTCCTGCTGGCCACCGGGGCGCCTGAGCTACCTGTCCGCCGACCGAGCCCGACGTTATAGCGGCCGAGGCGTGACAGGCCAGGCGTTACTGGCCAGCTACAGCAGTGGCCTTTTATTCTACCGGCTACCTGTTTTCCTCTTGCTTCCGCGTCGCGACAAGGTGCGGCGCGACAGCAGCGACGTAGCCACAACGACGCTCCACCGTCACAACCACCGTCACGGGCACCGCAACGACGAGGCACACGGGCGAGTGGTGGCGCATGAGTGCTAGGCACATGTTTATTTAGGACAAACGATTCGCGAACTATAGCCCACGTACATGTGCATGTAAATAGTCTGTATCGTTTAGCGTGTCTGTATAAAGTCTGTGTTTCGTGTAGCAAGCTCCCGTCTGCCGTGTCATTATTAAACGGATCCTGGGCCCAACTGGAAACACCGGCGAGTTTGTCATTGTGTTTTCCTCATCACAACGGTATGATGGTAGGAACCGTAGCGTCGCCGACTTCCGGGTGCAGTCCCCTGATCGTGCGGTTGGCCCGATGCACGGGAGTGTCGACTGGCACCGGATTCGTAGTGCGGATCCTTGGAGGGGTCTACGACATCCGGGAGGATTATACAGCACTTCCACCAGTTTCTGACGAGCCTTCAGAAGTACTCTTGGGGGTTTAATAAACCGCAAAGCAGCTGGCTCCTGGAAAGCCCGTTCGTAGGGGCTGGCTCTCGAGCAGGGAAGAGCGCGTGGTCATCTTTGCTATTTCGAGCTCGACCCACTCTTGCCCTCGACCTACAGGCGACAATGTGAAAGGCCATTGCAGTGCTGTCTGTATACAAAAAGTGTCGATACCAGCGTTGTTACTGCTGTGTCCGGAGATCCGGTATTGTCTAAATGTTAATATGTTTAGGAGAAGGTAAAAAGCCACATAATCAATCATAATCGGCCTATATTTATGTCCACTGCAGGACGAAGGCGATCTCCGATTGCGCCTGTCTTCCTGGAAATGCTGGAGATGACTTGGTAGTACTTAGCCTAGCCCAAATACGTGGCCAATACCTTGCGATAGCCAATAAATAGCTAATGCATAATCGATTAATAATGAATAAATTTCGGAAAATGCTGGGGATGACTTAGCCTAGCCAAAAAGCCAGGACTAGCTAGGTGCCCATCAGCTCCGCTGTCTCTTTAGCCTCCAGTGCAAGCTACGCAATTTTTTTTACCACTTCGGGTAAAATGCGCATAGCTTCTAGAATTAGTTATATTTGCTGTTGAGTAAAAGGGCCTCGGTTTTCTTCAATGTCACCAGCCATTAGTTATAGAGCTTTAAGCACCATATCGAACGTGAATAAAAGAACGAACGACCACATGCAATTCATCTTGAAACGGACCTGTGAGTTAAATCTTTGCAGCCTCCTCTTATTCGTAAAAGAAACCAACCTGAAAAAACAAGAGACGTGAGCGGGCAGTTGCCATGCCGGCACCGGAACCCAAGAGGTTTGAGGGCAGCATCTGCCCATATAAACCAACGCCACGCGACGTGCGTAGACCACAATCAGAGACGTTCATCATCACACTATGATTTTTTCGTTGTATCCAGACGCCGCAGCAAAACACTGTCGATAGCTTGGATCAAGCACCCTGCGCTTTCTTCGAGCATTGATGTGGCCAGCAGGTGAGGCCAATCCGCGCCATGAATGCCAAACCAGGAAACCAAATTGATGACTGCTGCTATGCCGCGATCTTCCAAAGCCGGTAAGCGTTGAGCTCTCTTCAGAAGCGGTAAACTACCGGTACTGGACGGCACTCCTAAATCCTGTAATAGGCCCTTTCCTTTCGCCTGTTTTTCCCTTAGTGTTTTGTGTCTTTCCGGTGGTGTTTTTCCTTGTGCTGGTTTTTGCAACGGCACCTCAATAATAATAATAATAATAATAATAATAATAATAATAATAATAATAATAATAATAATAATAATAATAATAATAATAATCAATCAATCATGTTTATTTAACGTGCCCATTAACAACCCTAAGGTCTTAGTGTTGGCGCACGCATACATTACAAACCAAAAACAAAACACTGCAGGGGAAAATTATTAGAAAATAAATGACTAAAAATAAAAATTGTGAAAAGAAGAGAGTACCGACAACAAAGCGCAAAGTAAATACAAAAGAAAAAGGAGGAGAAGGGCACTTGAACAATGCATGAGATTATAACACAAGGCAAAGCTCGGAAAAGAACGTTGACAAGGATTTATTTATTATTTATTATTTATTTATTTATTTATTTATTTATTTATTTATTTATTTATTTATTTATTTATTTATTTATTTATTTATTTATTTATTTATTTCAGGAGTACTGCCGACCTCTCACATGGGGCCTTAAGCAGGAGTGGGTCATAACTCAAAAACAGATTTGGAAACAGAGAGAGAATTCTAGAAGTGCAACAGGAAAATTTGCCAAAGCAAGTCTACAAATTAAGCAGGTACTAGGAAGAACATTATTCATCCACGATTACATGAAATTGAAGCACTAGAAATTAAACAATTCAATAGCCTTACGCGTTCACGCACAAAAACAGGGCAGAATAACGGCAACATATATCTCTTGAAAAACAACTCTGCAACGAGTGAACATACCATAAACAGCGCAAGATAAACTTGTAAAACATTACGCCTTTCGAACACCGAAAGATACACATGACGCCAAGCAAATATTTTTAGCACATGGATGCCGTGCTCCCAGTGGCCATCTAGGTGGCCCCAGGCCCGGGCCTCCCAATCGCCGGATTTCAAATAAAGCTGTGTCACTCACTGAAAAAGTACTGGATAATAAAACGTAAATTGAAGCGTAGTGCGCGCGCATGCGTTAAGCGAGGCCGGATAGGGGGGGGGGGGGGGGGGGCATGTACGACGAAGTAAGGTCAAGTGGATTGTCGCAGCTTTGCCAGGAACGACTCAACAGCAGTGCAGTTCACTATATCAGCAAAAAGAGCATTCCATTCAGTAACGGTGCGCGGACAAAAAGAATTCTTAAAAGCTCGGGTCTTGCAAGAATACTCCCTCAGTTTCTTTGGGTGCTCGGATCGCGTGGATCGACGATTAAAGGATTCTATGTACGTGTCCTTATTTATGCGCAGCTTGTCATGTTAAAGTGAGAACATGTATTTTACGCGATGATGCTATCTTATTGTCTGCACTGTTAGCGTTATTTAGAAGTGCGGTGGGGGATGTAAAGGAACTGTAGCGATTGTAAACAAATCTAATTGCTTTCCTTTAAATCATTTCAAGCTTTTTAATGCTTTCTTGGCTAAGCGGATCCCAAACCACGGAAGAGTAATCGAGGATTGGACGGATGTAAGTTTTGTGCGCAATTAGTTTTAATTTTTGGGTGGATTTGCGCAGAGACCTTCTCAGAAATCCTAATTTCTGCATAGCTTTCCTTTTGATGTAAGCAACATGTTCGTTCCACCTAAAATCAGCGCTAAGTATAACTCCCAAATACTTGTAAGTATCAACGATTGATAGAATAATCGTATTTTAAAGGAAACCTTTTACGCATCACGCTCATAGCCACCGTCTTCTTGTCGTTGACCTTCATTTGCCAGACTTCACACCAAGAAGATATTTTTGATTAAAGCTGTGTTTAAGAGAGCCTGGTCGCGTGGACTGCATATTTCCTGATAAAGCATGCAGTCATCTGCAAATAACTTAAAAGTAAGCGGAATATCAAGGGTGATGTCATTTATCAATATTAAAGAAAACAGTGGCCCAAGCACTGAACCTTGAGGGATTCCTGACTTCACCGGTCGTGGATCGGAGCACACGTTGTCGATAGTGACAGTTTCATTTCGATACGAGAGGTAGGCCTCGATCCGTGAAATTAAGGTATCATTTTTCAGTATAGGTTTGAGTTTTGCCAAAAGTTTGGGATGGGACACGCGACCAAACACTTTTTCAAAGTCTGGGAATATCATGTCAATTTGACCTTGTTTATCTAGAATAGCTGCAATATCGTGAACAGTTTCCAGTAGTTGTGTGATAGTTGAGAGTCCTTTACGAAAGCCGTGTATCGGTCATTGATTAGATTATGTTCTTCGAGAAATAGTGACAGGTGCTTGAATATGATGTGTTCTAAAGCCTTTGCGCATGAGCACAGCAAGGAAATCGGTCTGTAGGAAGAAATGAGGGTAGTATTTGATGTCTTAGGTAAAGGAACAATTTTTGCAAATTTCCAATCGCTGCGAAGCTCGCGCTGAAAAAACGATCTCTGAAAAATAACGCACAAAAACTTAGAGCACCATTCAGCATACCTCACAAGAAATGCCTTTGGTATGCTATCTATACCAGGCGACTTTTTTGGGTCGATATTAAGTAACAGCGAAAAGATTCCTGATATCGAGATGTCACTTATTGGTGGAATATCATGAGGTGTTTGCGGGCGTGGCCTTCTACCATCATCATCGGTAAACACTGAACAAAAGAATGCATTAAATGATTGCGCAATTACTTCTTTGTTCGTAACAATAGCACCATTTATACACATATTAAGGAAGCAGTTCTTTCTAGGAGAAAAGTGCTGCCAAAATTTAGCTGGGGACGAAAGTAAGAAGTTCTCTAAAGTAACGTTATAATTATAATCTTTTGCTTCTTTAATACTGTCTTTCAACTCTTTGCTCACGACACGGAGTTCACGACGGGGATGGGTTCTGATGTTTTCTTAACGTTTTCGCTTTTCTTCCCAAGCGAACCATTGGCATAGTAATCCACGGGCGAACAGTTCTTATAATTTTTACTTTTGTTGGTACGAAGTCCTGAACGCATCGCAGTACAAGGTTCTTGAAAAAACACCAAAGGGCGTCAACAGTACAAGTGCTAGACTCGGAAAGCGAGGTAAATCGAGAAAAATGTAAGTGTTCTAGTATTTGTACGTCATTGGCACGCGAGAAGACCGAGACCACTCGCTCTTCCCGCTTTGTTTTGGTCACTTCGTTGAGTTTAACGCCCATGCACACCAATTTGTGGTCTGATATTCAATCAACCACATCGATACCCGACACACGACGTAACATGCCACTGTTAACGAAAAAAAGATCCAGGGTTGAGGCAGTAGTGTTTTGGATGCGGGTGGGTAGCTCAACCAGTTGGGTTAAATCATGGTAAAGGATTATATCAACTAAGCATTTAGCTGAATTTGTAGACGGTATAGGGAAATCCGTATCCCATGTGACTGAAGGGACATTCAAATCACCGCCAAGTATTACGTTACTGGAGTAGCCACGGACGGCGCAAGGAAATTCATTAAGCTTGTCAAAGAATGTTTCATCTGTGCCTGGGGGGCGGTAAAAACCACCGACTATGAACTTCCAACCACCTGAGTCTACCCTTACGATAACACATTCGAGATCTGGTATATCGGCCAGTCTTTCAACTTTTAAGGTTTCCTTAAAAAATATTGCTAATAGTTGTGAAAGATATCAAGTGCACGAAAGTAAGCGTTATAAAGATTCTGTATTCTGTGGACAGTTGAGTGTTCGTGATGACAGGCAGGAACATGAAAAAGTCTATGTTCTCTGGTGATCTTGCGTGGGATACGAAACATGACACAGCTAGCTGAGAAGTTCGGGACATGTGAGGTTACCTTGAAGGAGTTTGAAGAGAAACAGAAGGTCAGCGCGATTACGTCGGTCGCGAAGTGAGGACAATGACAACAATCCAACAGAGCTAGTACAGGGTGCAATGTCCAGGCTTGCAAAGCGGTCATTATATATGCTTAGAAGCTTTTTCTGGACACGATCTATAATGTCACCGTTGGATCTAGAAGAGCCATTCCAGACGACCGACGCATATTCGAGTTGAGGAAGACATATGGTTGTGTATAATTTGCGGAACGGTGTAGGAGACTTGAATTCCCGCGATAGTCTGCATACAGAACCAAGAGAGCGCATACCCCGCATTGCAACACGCTTAGTGTGAGCCGAAAAGTGTAAGGTTGCATCAAAAAGTACACCATCATTGATCTCGCAGACCTTACACAACGGCACAGTCCCGGACCAGGACGAATTTTTCTTCAACTGCGAGGCTTTCTTTCGAGGAACTCGGTTGGGTTTCCATTGTAGCAAATTGCTACATTTGGGTGGAAGTCTCAGTTTCCCTTTAATTACTTATCTCCACCTAGCGGATTTCCGCTGAACTATTACATCAAACACTTGCGTTTGCTTCGAGTTGTCGACAAATTCGACTTCGCCCTGCCATCTGCTAGCCGCCTGGTTAGCTCAGATGGTAGAGCGGCTGCCCCGGTTGTTGGCACTTCTACTGTGCCAACAACCGCGCTCGTCGCTCGACCGCACGGTCTCTTATCTCTCCCACGCGCAAGGAAGGAAGCGGGAAGCCAGCGCCGGAGGGAGCGGGGGGGGGGGGGGGGGGGACCGCACTTTTCCTCTGCCAACAACCGCGCTCGTCGCTCGCCGCACCGTCTCTTATCTCCACACGGCTCTGACCTTTATGCACTATGCGTTCGCCGCTCAGTTTCTGTTGAAGCGATAGACCGCACGTACCTTCGCCCGCTGCGGCGTATGCTTGCTGCCAGCATTTTGCCTGTCGTTGTCTGCTGTGATTCAGTGTGATCTCTTCGTGTTTGTGCGCGCTCACACCACGCTTGTTCATTCCGTTCGTAATAGTCGGGCCACATTTTCCAACGCACGCTACACACGCAATGCTGCCCGGATCGGCAGTGCAGCGCTACAGGTGTGTCCCTTCGCACGCGCTGCCCACGGGATGCGCTTCTCATCAACACCACCGTTTCACACGCGCCTTCTCGTGGTCATCGAGTCTCTCTTCATATCGGTCTACTTACGCCGCAGCACACCTGCTTACTTAATCAGCTGATGTTTACTACAATTCATATTGCTACCAAAGCCGCTCACCTTACTTCGTATGACATTGCTGTGTTGCTATCGCATTCATTGCTTCGCCCTTAGGGCGAAACTGTGACATTTTTTTCTTCAACTGCGAGGCTTTCTTTCGAGGAACCCGGTTGGGTTTCCATTGTAGCAAATTGCTACATTTGGGTGGAAGTCTCAGTTTCCCTTTAATTACTTATCTCCACCTAGCGGATTTCCGCTCAACTATTAAACACAGAATCTACAGAATAAGAAAAAGAAATACTTGCTGTTTTGCGTGTGAAAGTCATGACTTTGGTCTAAGCAGCATTCAAGGTAAGGTTATTATCCTTGCACCATGTAGAAAAGGAAAGGAGACCCGACTGCAGGGCGCGACAGTCATCAACAGTGTGAATTTTCTTTAAAATCTTGATATCATCGGCATATAGAAGGAAAGAAGAGTTCCGAATAACAGAAAGAACGTCATTAATCAAAATTTAAAAAAGGAGCGGTCCTAATACCGATTCTTGAGGGACGCCGCTAGTTGCCATGTAAGAAGCAGACGTTTGGCCATTGACGTTAATATAACACAATCTACCAAGAAGATAACTGCGCAAGAGATTCACAACTGACGAGTCAACATCAAAGTGCGTAAGCTTGTTCAGAAGCAGCGAGTGGCTGACTACATCAAAAGCCTTGCTGAGATCACAGTAAATGGTGTCAACTTGCTGCCTTTGAAGTACCGTCGTGGAGATCTGTGTCATGAAACTTGCGAGATTTGCGATAGTGGAGCGGCCATACTGATTCGGAATGAGCGAGTTCTTCACAGTAAAAGACAATATGTTGTGAAGAGCAAGCTCAAAAATCTTGGACGTAGCATAGAGAAGGAAAATTGGGCGATAATTCGAGACATCTGATTTACACCCAGACTCAAATACAGGGAAAACACGAGCAGTTTTCCACATGTGACGGAAAGTGGAAGTAGTCAAAGAGTTATTAAGTATAGATTCAATACTGGAGCAAATATACTGCCGTAAGCTTTTAGAATTGCGGAGGGGATGCCATCAGGGCCACAGGATAGGGAAGGCTTCAAGCGCTTAAGGCATTTGTGGACAAGCTTTTCAGCGAACAACACCGCACCAGATGTAGGAACCGTCGTGTGCTGCTGACTGACACCAGCGTTGAAACCTGCATCTTTATATAAGGAAGAGAAATGGGCTGCAAAACAATCCGCGACTGCTTCGACTTCTGCCCCTCTAGAGTCAAGTAAGCGAAAACCCTCTCCATGTTTATTGGAGCGCTCACGGATATACATTCAAAATTCCACCAGCCGGTCGGACACGGTATTTTTCAAGAATGCCATATATGAATCTATATCCCGCTAATAGAGACGTTTACAAAAAGAGCCCGAAAAAAGTGGAATTCTTCTCTGCACTCATTAGGCAACGGAATTCTAGATTTTCGGTGTGCGATATCTTTATGCTTTAGGGCAATTATGAGTTCAGACGAATACCAGTGGGGATATCTAGAGCGTTTAGGCCTGTACTGGGGAATGTATCTGCGCATACTGCTCAAAACAAGCTCCGTAAGCTGATCTACTTGGTCATTAACATTGCTTTTGTCTGTAACCAGTGACCAGTCGGTGGTGGACAAGGAATTATATAAACCAAGATAATCACCACGCTTGAAAGCAAAGCGTGGGAATTCAATTACGCCACTGGAGGAGCTCTGCCTCAGTGCTGACACAGAGGCAGTTATCTTTAGTAGCGGATGAAACTTATCGGTACGCACAAGGAAAATTTCGGAACGAGAGACATCTAAAACCTGAGCATTCGAGATGCAAAGATCAAAGACGTTGCCACAGGAATTGGCGATCAAGTTATGCTACTGAAGGGAACAGGAGGACAGAAAGTCCAACAACAGGCTGCATTTCTTCTCTGTGTAATGATTGTAATGAGAATATCTAAGTGTGTTCCAATCAATACCTGGTGTATTAAAATCACCAAGAAGAATTACTTTGTGCTTACTATGGGAGGATATGACACTTTCAGTGGAAGAGATGACCTCATCATACAAAACAGGGGAAATATTCGGCTCTGCATAGAACAATCCAATCAACAATTTTTCACATCGGGCTAGGCTGAATTCTAGCCATATCGACTCCCGTACACTTTCTATATCGATGCGCCGTACACATCTCAGTGAATTGTCCACTGCGATCAGCACGCCACCACCTTTTTGTTGAGATCCACTGAAGTCCCGGTCAATGCGGAAGACGTTGTAGTGCGGTGGAAAAAAGTCTGAAGACGAAATGTCACCACACAGACAAGTTTCAGAAATAACAAAAAGAGGAAAAGAAGATGAGATTACAATGCAAAAAAAATCACGTGCTTTGGTGCGAAGTCCACGAGCGTTTTGGTAAAACATGTCCAAATTACACGTCACTTTGATCCTTGGGGGTTATTTCAGTAGCATAAATCATGTCATCGTGTAGCACCCCATGGAACGGCTTGATCAAGCAACCCATTGGCCAAATTGACGGGTCGTTCAGCCGCTTAAGGGCTTCATCATCGACGGCTACATGAAAAGAAGAGTATGAGTGATATTTAGTTCTAAGTCGCCGGCAGGAGAGGGGAGAAATATTCAAGGCCTTTAAGTGGTTGGTCAGGTCGGAAGAGGTTGTTTCAGAGCTCAAATTAGACACAAAAATAGTCTTAGGTCGGTGCTGCCGTTGAGCTACAGATAATGTCGAAGTCTTTCGCGCTCCAACCGAGGCAGGCCTCTTGTTTTTTTTTTTTTTTTTTTTTTTTTTTTTGAGTAGTCTCGGGTACTTTTACAGTGGACGAAGCGAAATCAAGTGGGGAAACGGCATCTCGTCGTTCAGCAGTGCGTTGTAGCACAGGTACATCAGGCCGCATAAGGCAGCAGTAGAAGAAGTAGTAAGGGTAGATGACTTTCCGGAGTCGACAGGCTTCTTCATAGGCATGGCAGTTGCACGTCGCGCCAGCTCGTCGCGCAGGCAACGAACCTCCGCTCGAAGGGAGGCGACGACTTGGGTCTGTTGCTCCACGCCGCGGGAATGGTCCTTACGAAGGCGTTCATTCTCCTCTCACAGTTGGGAAACTTCTTCGCTCAGGAACGAGATTCCCTCCAGCGCGTCGAGGAGGAGGCGACGCAGACCTGCCATGCCGCCGCCAAGGTCACTCGGTGGGGCACAAGAGGAGAAGGGGGAGCCAGTTTGGGAAAGAGAAAGCTGCGGGGAGCACGCCGTCGGGTCATTGTCGCTAGGCTTAACACCCTGCTGATTTAACTCACACAAATTGCAGCAAAAGGAGCGCGATCCCGACTTCAATAGATCCAGTTCGTCGTCTGGCCAGATCACACATTTCGCATGCACAAGTTTTTCACACTTTTCACAGCGAAAGAACTGCTGTTTTCCGAAAAAAGGGCACGAGCAGAGCAAGAATGCGTCCTTACTGGGCGCCATGCTGCGGGACTATGTATAATATTAATATAATAATAATAATAATAATAATAATAATAATAATAATAATAATAATAATAATCATAATAATGTATTTATTGCCACAACAGGTATCAGGCCTGTCTAAGCCAACAAGGGCTTATGGCACCTGGCCCTGCAGATTTGGCAAGGCAATATAAAAATAGGAGAGCATTCAGATATCAAAGAAAAGTAACGCTGTTACGTAAAGTGCGCGCGACATTACACTTGGATGCGCCAATTTATTACATAGAGTACATAGAGTACATATTACAGTACATAGAGTTCAAGCTTTACCCATAACAAAAACCTAAAAACAAACGGACACACAAACAGCAAGATTCAACCCTTTAAAACAATTTCCACATAAACGTTACATAAGGCAAGAAGATACATCTAGTGTGGATATGGAACAGAATTAACCTAAAGAGTGCCGATCATGTTTTTCAGTAATATTTGCGAAGTTGCCGAGAAAATATCCTCCGGTAAATGGTTAAACAGGTTAGGAACGTACACACATCGTAATGCCTCACCTTATCTCGTTGAGGAACCAGATACAGTAAAACGCAAACCCGAACGGAGCATGCGTGCAGGTTTGTGCTCAACTTTCAAATCAGAGTCCCAAAAATCACGTGGCACCACTGTTTGAACCAACAACGAGTGGCACGAAGGAAGAATTATGGCGGTAAATATATTTTCCGATGAAAGTAAAGGCGAGTTATACGCTACACTTTGGAGCACGTTTTATTGCGATAGCAATTATATGGACACCCAAAGAGGATTTCTGCCGTCGGCGTCGTCGTCGCCGTGAGATTCTGTATGACGTCAATTGTGATGAAATCGCCGCAGCGCGCCGGACGCTGTATGTGCGAGTGAAAGGGCGCGAGGGACGCGCGCTTTCACGGGGAGCGAACGCACGGCGGAGAACAAACGCGCGTTCTGCACCGTGCTCCCTGATAATAGATAGATAAATAACTTTATTAAAGACCGAGGGAGGAGAGCCGGGTTTTACCCCGACCCCCCTGCGGGCCGCTCCCACGTTGGGACAGGCAGGGAGTACCTGGCCGCGGCATCGTGGGCCCCTTGGATTGCCCGAAGCTGACGGTGACGATCCGTGCTTTTGATGGCGGAATAAAAGCCTTCTCTTGAGTTCATTTTTGCCTTGAGTTCCTTTGGTATGTGAGGGCAGTCCCACATCATGTGTTCAAATGTACACACACACCCACAGTCCGGGCAGTCAGGAGATATATCCATATATACCGAAACGCTAGCTGGACAGGGGTAAACCCCTGTCTGTAGCAGTCTGAGCGTAATTTCTTGTCCCCTGGTGAGATGCGAATGGGGTGGAGGAAAGACCCTACGACCCAAGCGATAATGTGAAGTGACTTCGTTGAATGTCGCTAGAATGTCCCGCGACCCTCGATCAGCCGCATCCCCATCCAGAGGCTTGGCCCCGGGCGGGGCGGAGCGGTCCAACGACCCAGGGCCGTGAAGCCCCGCGCGGAAGGCAAGTCCTCGCGCCCGGGCGTGGGCCAATTCGTTGGAGTTGGTGATGCCGCCGATCGTGGAGCCCATATGGGCCGGGAACCAAATAATCTCGTGTGGAGTGACGTTCCTATCTCTGAGAATCCTAGCAACAAGCGGGGAGACTCTCCCAGAAGCAAAGCCTCTAACCACCGAACGTGAATCCGAATAGATATGATAACGGGTGGAGGCCAAAAGTCCTAGTGCGATGGATACTTGCTCAGCTATTGCCGGGGAAGCTGCCTCGACAGAGCATGCCGACATTAATGTACCTCGCTCAGAGACCGCAACGGCCACATAACGATTCCTATCTGTGCGCGCTGCGTCCGTGAAGGTCGACGATCCCGAGTTTAATTGTACTTGCTCCAAGATTTTCTTGGCTCTAGCCCTACGCTTGCGATGTTAAATTGAGGGTGCGTATTCCTAGGAATAGGTTTAACCACGAGCACCTGTCCAATGGCGTAGTCAAGAGAGGTCATCCGCTCCTCCTTTAGTATTGTAGGAATTCCGGCACGCGCCAAAATCTCCCGACCCGCCCGGGTGACCGACAGGCGAGAGATCTGCGCAGTACGTTGAGCCTCTATAATTTCATCCAGCGTGTTGTGAATTCCTAATGCTAACAGCCCCTCCGTGCTAGTTCTGATTGGAAGGCCGAGCGCCCATTTTAACCGTTTTACGGATCAGTACATTCAGCTTTTCCCTTTCAGCAGCGAGCCAATTATGTAAAGACTTTCCTCCTTTACAATCCCCATATATATATAGAGCAAGCGCGACTTCTTCCGTCGCGCGAAAGGCCGTGGGGGGACGGGAGGGAGAGAGGGAGGGAGGGGAGGCGACGTTTAGCTGCGGCACCAAATGCGTATATATATATATATATATATATATATATATATATATATATATATAAACGTTGCGAGGCGGGAAGGTGGTAAAGACTTCCGACGCTGGTCGACAAGTTTCCCGTTCTGATCTCGTGAAAACCTCCGAGCCGCCCCCAGAGGCCCTGGCAACATTTACCAACACCGCGCGCGTTCAGTGCGAACGCGGGCAAAACGGCGACGGCCTCGATAACAGTTGTGCGCGTTGCTGGTGCTGCTGCATTTCCAAGTTTATACAGCTGATAAAACTACTATCCTTACTCCATATAGCTCTCTACTAATTTGCTCTCGCAATTCGCCTATCGGGTGAAACTGCGACATTTTTTTTTAAAGAGCGTCCACCCGGCTCTCCCAGCGTGCAGAACAGAAGGCAAAAATTGTGATGCCGTACCTTAATATTCCATACGCAAGAGCATGCACAATTGTTTTTTTTTTTAACAGAAAAGGGAACTATAATTTTACAGTGATAAAGTACCCAGGCAACGCTTCGGAGTTTACTACATGCATACGCTAAATGGGTTTCCCACGACAGGTTTGAGTGAAAGAATACACCCATGTACTTTATTGACAGCACATACTCCACTGGATTACAACTACATGACGAACAAGCCTTACTGTGCAAATAAATATGTTCATCTATCGATGTCATCTTCAAGGGATTTGTGAAACAAATCAGCTTCGTTTTTGAATTATTGATTACAAGACAATTTTAGAAAACCAATCAATTACGTTATAGACATCTTTTCGTAGCATATTGATCGCCGATTTATTGCATAAATGTTTTGCCAGCAGTACGGTGTCATCGGCGTATTGAAAAATTGAGCATTTTGAAACAGTGGCCGCAAGGTCATTCATGAAAATGTTGAAAAGTAGCGGAGATATAATAGACCCTTGAGGGACCCCGGCTTTCATAGGCAAGATAGAGCTAGAGTGATGGCCTAATACCCCTGTTTGCGATCGATTCGACAGATAACTTTAAGGATGTCATAAAAAGGCCCCCGGAAGCCCAATAAACTTAATTTCTTCAACAGAACGTTGTCTCAAAGGCTTTACTAATATCCAGGAATAACGCAATGCTAAACAAATTTTGGTCGAACGCGGAAATTAAATAATCAGAAAAGGACTCTAAAAGTAATGTAGTACCTTTACCAGCTACAAATCCAAACTAATGAGAGGACAAAATCGAGAACAATGAAGGAAAGCATTAATTCCAAGAGAAACTTTTCTAACACTTGGGACAGTATAAGGAAAATAGATAGTTTTCAATTACGTCATTTTTTCCTCCTTTGTGAAGCGGCTTGACTAAAGCAGTTTTTAGTTTTTCAGGGACAGAAGTATCGTCCAAAAACCCGTTCAGCATAACAAGAAGAATGCCTGACAGTACATCAAAGTTTCTTTGGAGCATGCGCGCTGAAAGGCCATCAAAACCGGGTGGTTTATTCTGTCTGAAACTTAAAATTAAATAATAATAATAATTATTATAATAATAATAATAATAATAATAATAATAATAATAATAATTTATTAATACACACCCAAAAGCAGTAAAGAAAAACGGCCCTGTCAAGGTCCAAGAGGACTAGGCCCAAAATTATTGATAATAATAATCAATCATTTATTTATCATGCCCCGAAACAACCATGCGGTCTGAGTGCTGGCGCACGCATACATAAAATTGATAAACAACGGCAGGGGAATGTCAGTAAAATACAAACAATGCATAAAAATAACAATCTTCAAAGGAAGAGTGTACATAGTAATACAACAAGGGGCAAAATGAATACTTAAGAGAAATAAGAGAAGGGCAGTTGAACAATACGTGAAACTATGAAACTATGACAGAACAACGCAAATCTCGGCAAAGAAGAAAGAGAGAGAGTTGTGAAAAATATCAAGGTCACGCAAGTGTGCGTTATAATGACTATGTATTCTGTGAACGGTTGAGTGTTGGTGTTAAAGTCGGCTTCACTTTTAAACAGAAATGCATTGCTAGAAAGACGTTTTTCTAGGGCAAATATAAGTGGTCTTGTAATAAAATGTGAAGGCCCCAGCACCTTTTCATTATTTCATTAATTGTTTGATATTGCCCCGACGCGCGCGCGTGTCCAAAACAAATTAGCAGGCGAAGTCTCAATTTGACCTGCCTAGGATGCGAGCGCCATCTGGATATCATTTTCGCAAGTAAAGTACCCGAACGCGTGGCTATAGGTCTGGTAGAAATGCTAGAAAAGGAGTTTGTGTTTGAGTTTCCTCGTAGCAGAATTAGATTTTCTCGTACATTCAAATTACAATCCGACGGCGAATCCGACGCCGAATAGACCTATCCCACCGGCCAGTTTCACGACGCCACCGCTGCTGCGGTGCATGCTGCTACTTGTAGTCATCCGGCCGTTCCAGCCGCCAGGAGTGCCTGTGCGTCCTGGTTCCGAAGGATTTTTGGCAATTTTTATGGTTCGTGTAGAGCCATTGTGCGATGGGTGGATTGACCTGCTGCGCTCCTGGGTGCTACAACAATCACACAAGGGAAAAAGCTTCGCATTCTATGTGTTTTCTAAAGAACGAAAGCTTCGAGGGACGTGGATCCAACGGATTAATAGGTGGCACTGCTAATACACAGCGCGAGAAGAAACACGGGGACGAATAGCGGCCACATTTCGATGGGGGCAAAATGCGAAAACACCCGTGTACTTTCCCGGAATTTATAGATTATTTGTGGATTATCTATTAGCTATTGATTGGCTATCGATTGGCTATCGCAAGGTATTGGCAACGTATTTGGGCTAGGCTAAGAACTACCAAGTCATCCCCAGCATTTCCCGGAATTTATTGATTATTGATCGATTATCGATTAGCTATTGATTGGCTATCGTGAGGTATTGGCCACGTATTTTGGCTAGGCTAAGCACTACCAAGTCATGCCCAGCATTTTCGGGAATTTATTGATTATTGATGGATTATCTATTAGCTATTGATTGGCTATCGCAAGGTATTGGCTACGTATTTGGGCTAGGCTAAGCACTACCAAGTCATCCCCCGAATTTTCCGAAATTTATTGGTTATTGATCGATTATCGATTAGCTATTCATTGGCTATCGATGACTTGGCTATCGGCGTTGTTATGTTAAAAATGCCGCCTAGCTAACCTAAGAACATCTAGATATCGCTGTTACCGAAGTCTGCAAGTCGTGCGCGAAACCCATGCAGGTGAGCATCATTAGGGCACGAAAGTTTCGGCGCCGCATTTCAAACCTGTCTCCAACAGGTATACAAATCCTATTGCGTCCGTCGCTAAGCAAACATAACGTTGCAGTCACCGAGATGCACGTGTGCAAAAATAGTAACGCAAAGCGACCGCGTACATCAGCATGTACTACATACAAAGCTCGAACAAATACGATACTCAACGCGTAATCAGCGGGTAGCAACTGTAATGAAAGAGCAGCAGGCACTTTTTAACGTTCGCGTCGCATGCTGCAATGAACAGCCGATGTACCGTAAAAACCGGAATATAGGTCCAACTTTTTCAAAAAACCATTGCGAAAAGTCGACCCTCGTCTAAATACTGTCACCATTGTGCAACCGGCTGAGTCGCATTTGTTTAAAGGTAAGAGTGTCTTTCGATACTTTTGCCGTTGAAAAAGATTTTTTTTTTTTCATTTTTAGAATTAGTTAGTTGGGGGTCGACCTATATTCCGGTTCGACCTATAGTCCGGTTTTTACGGTAATTTCTTAAAATACATGACGAATGCTTCTCGGTTGGTGGAGTCGCAGGGATGTCTGGGAAGCTCGTGCGCAGTATTCAACGAGCGCGGACTGCGGTGGTGTGGTTACAGTCTAGTACACTGTAGTGTGGTTGACCCTTGTTTCTTTCCTCCATGGGTTGACCAGTTGACTACAACCAAGATGGTGGTAGTGCGGCTTCCGAAAAACCGACGCATGCGCAGATCGGTCGGTGGGAACGGTCTATTGTGAAGACGTACTTTACCATTTTTCTGACGGATTGCACTGCGAGAAATTCAATTTTTGTTCACCAAAACCTTGCACCACGTGGAGGGCCTGCGCTGTCAGGGTGGTTGGGATGATTTTTCTCCGCCGCCCGCTGACATCGGCAGCCGACGCCAGATTTTCTGCGACACGGGGCTCTTAACGCTGTCGCATTCCAAGAGTGCGAGAGCAAGGCCCAGCGTCCGTATTGGCAAAGCGGTGATGCTTAGAAACTTTTTTCTGAGCCCCATCTATACAGTCACTGTTGGATCTAGAAGCGCCGTTCCAGACGACCGACGCGTATTCGAGTTGAGGAAGACAGACTGTTGTGTACAACTTGCTGAACGTTGTAGGAGAATTGAATTCTCTCGATAGTCTGCAAACAGAGCCAAGAGTGCGCATACCCCGCATTGCAACGCGTTTAGAGTGAGCTGAAAAGTGTAAGGTTGTATAAAAAAGTACACCGAGATCATTGATCTCCCGGACCTTTCACAATGGTACAGAATCTACTGAATATTTTTAACAGCGAAGCTGTTTAAGCCAGCCGTAATTTGTGGTTCGTATAAAGAAACTATCATCATCAGCAATTAAGAAAGAGTAAAGGGAAATAAATTTTCTTGCCGAGGCGGGATCCGAACCCGCGTACCCACGGTCCCAAGGTGAGCGTCGTAACCACTAGCCTACACAGCCACGCTTGCAGAACATGCATTTATGCGAACCATATGATTCGAGCGTCGTCTTGCTGGCGCATTCGCACGCGCTCGTGCCAATGCTCTGCGAGGTGAAGAAGAGGTTTTGCGCGCTATGCTCGGGAGAGATAAAGAAAATGAGAGCGAGACAGAGAGACGCATTGACGGAGCGGGTCTGCTGGAACGCAGTGTCGGCATTGGAACGCGGCGTCTATGCTGCAAGCTGCGCTATGCAACGTTGTCGGCATTGCAACGCGGTGGAACGCGGAGTCGGCATTCGAACGCGGTGTCGGTGTTGCAAGCTGCGCGAAGCAACGCGCACTGACGGCCGTAAGTCCGAGACGTGGGAGAAGATATCATCACCATGAGTAATAAGATTAAAAGTACGCGCGCACTTCCGAAAAATGCTGGGCTACGATCGCCCAGCTTCGCTGTTTCAAGCCATGTGCAGCCGAGTGCAAGGTTAAGCGTTTATTTATTTATTTATTTATTTATTTATTTATTTATTTATTTATTTATTTATTTATTTATTTATTTATTTATTTATTTATTTATTTACAATACTGCCAGTCTCTACGGAGACCATAGCAGTATTGCTGTTTTGTGGGTGAAAGTGATCACTTCGGCAGCGACTCCGGAAGCGGGGGGAACATTTTTCCAGAGGGGGCAGCGCCGCCCCCCCCCCCCCCCTACTTTCCGACCGTTTACGCTGAAATAAGGAGGAGGAGGAATAACTTTATTGAAAAGGGGTTGGGGTGAAAAATTGGCGCTGAGCCGTGCTCCCTCAAGGGCTGCAGAAGATAGCGCCAACCTTTCCCTTTCCCTCAAGAACCACTTATCATGGGGTGAAAGGTTATGAGCTCGATGGGTGGGACCCCAAGTCCAGGGCTCCACTGGCCTCTGCCGCCTGCCTTACATGACCCAGAAGTGCTAGCTGCACCTCGGGGTCAGAGCTGGTGAGTTGTGCCTCCCATTGCTCCAAAGTGTTGAATAGTTCAAATTTACCTAAAAAGGTATTTAAATTTGGTGGTGTATTTTGGCAACCCCACGAAATGTGGTATAGCGATGGCGAGCCACCACACCACGGACAGGCGTGCCCATACAGCGTTGGAAAAATTTTGTTTAATCTTTGTAGGTTTGGAAAGACCCCCGTTTGAATCCTGCGGAGGTCTATAGGGTCCTCTCCTTCTAATGATTTGTGGGGGGTGCTGTATTTTCGTCGCGTGCCACGCTGGTGAGCAAGATCTTCGCGAGGGGTCATTCGGGATGGGTCCTCCTCAGTGGAATCCTCCTGGAATGTTTGGGGGAATTGACAGTGCGGTCGAGGCTCTGCTCGGTTCGTGAGCCCTCGAGCAAAAGCGTCCGCACTCTCGTTTCCCTCCAGGCCTGTGTGTCCCGGACACCAGATCAACCTGTAACTGTTTGTCAATCTCCCGCAAAGGAAATTTTTAACTTTTATGGGGAGGCGGCCGTTCAAAAAGAAACGGCACGCATCCTGCGAGTCGGAGATAATAGTCGTGTGTGGTTCCTCCCTCCGTTCTTGCTCGTTGATCGCCAGGGCAATGGCAAAGCACTCCGCCCTGGCGATCGAGGACGTGTACAGGGAGGCACTCGTCATGATTCTCTTTTCGCTGCCAATGACTGTTGCAACGCCCCCCCCCCCTCCCCCCTCATTTCCAAAGACGTTCCGGAGTCCCTGGACTGCTGTCTTAGCGGCATTCAAGTTGAGGTTATTATCTGTGCACCATTTCGAAATAGAAAACAGGTCAGACTGCAGGATGCGACAGTCATTAACAGTACGAACTGCCTTAAACACCTTGATGCCATCGGAATATAGAATGAATGAAGAATTCCGAATAGCGGAATGAGCGTCATTAATAAAAAAGTGGGCCGCTTGTACTAGCTGGAGTAAACAGCGGAGCTGGTGATCGACCTAGCTTCTTCCGGGTTTTACTAGGCTTGGCTAAGTTTTGCTAGGAAATGCTAAGTGGTGCTCGGCACGGTATTCCGAATCGGCTCGCCGCCGACGCGCAGATTCTCGATTGGCCGCGCGACGTGCTTCAAGATGAGCGGCTTCTTCTTCGGGTGTGCGGATCTTCTTTGGCCGTCCCATGCCAAGGCTACATGTACTCGCCACAGAGTCAACGAGGATTTGCAGCCACACGTGGCATGTGCTAAAATCAGTTATGCCTTGTTCTAGATCTGCTCAACATGTGCAAAAAGCGTCGATTCTTGAATTGCCTGACCGCCGGACACCAGGAGACACGTACTCTGGGGCTGCTTCCGTCGTTGCAAGGCCGCGGATACCAGCGGTGGCGTGATTCCGTCACTTCGTTGCTTCATGGTGTCGCCCTTGCTTCTGTTGCTTTGAAACTGGTGGCGCTCTGCCTGCTTCGCTTCGTGACGTCACCATTCATCTGACGGTATAAAAGCGGTAAAGCACCGCGAGATCTCTGGGATTTGCAGCCATGCGTAGCACGTGCTAAAATCAGTTCTGCCTTGTTCTAGGTAGGTTTGAAAGTCTTATCTGTTTTGATAACAATTTCCGTGGCTCCTGATCCCAGCTAAGCTGTTTTATAGTTTCTGTAACGACTAATTGCACTATGGGTGTCGATGTCGGTACACATCGAGCCCGAATTGGGTCCTTTTTTTCTTGGCGGTCCGGCAAGGGCATTCGAATCAGTCCGTGTAATGTGGCGGCCGCACTCGTTTGTTTTCAACTGCCGAAACCTTGCTTTCTGCTCTCAGCCGCGTGTTTCGCCTTGTTACTTCTTCGCGATGGTGGTAATGAGGCGAACCCTGGGGCTAAGACTAAAGATGTTATAATCCTTTTGAAAGAGTTCATGGCTGTGTATGAACAGTAATGGAGCAGTACTTTCGACATTCTGAACAAAATCAAACAGGACGTTGACAAAATAGTGGACCAGGTTAACCCCATTGAGCAAAACATGAATGGTGTTCCTGAACTACAAAACGATGTGTCTTCGGTGAGGGGTTCAGTGAATGAGGTTAAATCAGCAGTGTCAAAGACGAACACGGAACTCCCTGGCGCGGTTGACAACCTTAAAAAACACATCAAGACGAAATGACCTGCTTGTAAAGGAAAGAAATTATGGGGTTTACGTGCCGAAACCGCGATCTGATTATGAGGCATGCCGTAGTGTGGGACTCCGAAAATTTGGACCACCTGGGGTTCTTTAACGTGCACCTAAATCTGAGTACATGGGTGTTTTCGCATTTCGCTCCCATCGAAATGCGGCCGCCGAACCCGGGATTTCATCCCACGACCTCGTGCTCAGCAGCCCAACACCATAGCCACTGAGCAACCACGGCGGGTTGCTTGTAAAGGGCATGCATGATTCGGACGGATAGGACTATGGGTCGACTGACAGAAAAGTTCGAGGCTTTATAAACACTAATTTGAATTTGGAAGTTAATGACATCGGACGTGCCCATCGCACTGGCCCTCACCGGGCCAAGTAAATGTGCCCTATTATTATTAAATTTCTCAATTAGAAAATGAAGGATCAGATTTTAAGGAATGCATCTAAACTTGGAATGCATCCAGTGTGACTAGAGGAAGATTTTTCACCAAAAATTCTACTAGAACGTAAAAACAAAGAGACTTTTGCGAAAATCAACCGCGTGAACAACAAACGTTTTACACTCTCATACAACAAACTACATCTTCATGGCAAGACCTACACATATGATGCGGTTTCACAAAGTGTAAAGCAGATAGTCTCTCAGGGATTAAGGCGTCGTGATCAGTGACAGAAAATTCAGCGCACAGTAGAAATAAAAAAATGGTAGACAGCTATATATTATTCTCGTCAACTTCCGCAGCATACTCCCAGAAACTGATATGGTTAACGCAATGATAAACACGTGTTCTGCGCATATCATCACTGGAATTGAAACGTGACTTTCTGCAGATGTGGAAAACAGCGAGCTATCTCTGCCTAACGACTTAGCAATATTTTGCAAAGATAGGAATGAGAGTAGAGGAGGTGGTTTAATGGTTGCTATTAGAAGTGATTATGAGCCATCTTTGGTTTCACTTGAAACTCCACAGGAGCTGATCTGGGTGATGATGCGATTTAAGGGTATCACATACGTCTTGGGTGCATTGTACCGCCCTTCGAGAAGCTGTTCAGATTTATATGACCATTTACGGCAGTCACATGACGGAATACATAAAACATATCCAAAATGCATCATAATTTTAGGCGGTGATTTTAACTACCCGAGTATTAACTGGGCTACACGGTCCATCACTTCCTCAGAAAATCGCTCTGATTGTTTCAGATTGCTACATATTTTGAGCATGTATCAGCTCAATCAGCTTGTCAAAAACCCGACACGTGGCAGTAATATATTAGACCTGTTGCTGATAAATCTACCTGATAATTCTGAAACTCATGTGCTAGAGGCACTAAGTGCATTACGTTCTTCCAGCTCTGATTCCTGGTAAATCGACTACTGCAAAACAATTTTGAACTACTCTAGGGCCGACTGCGGTAAAATGAATAGAATATTGCAGGAATTTCGTCTGACGTTTGAAGATTCCTACCTCACCCACACAATTGGTTCATCATGTCAAGATTAGAGAGCACATTTCTAGCTGTACTCCAGTAATATCGGGCGTGCCATAGGGGTCAGTATTAGGGCCGCTTCTCTTTTGTAGCGTGAGCTCAATTGGCTGAGGTTGAGTAGTTTCGCGTGGCTCTTGGAGAGCCGTGCTGCGCATGCGGGAGGAGCAGTGACGTCACACGGCGCACAGCTGGCGCGCCGGGCGTTTTCCCGGCGTTTGCGCTGGGCGTTTGATCGTTTGCGCTGGCAGTTTGCCAGTGTGGTATAGCCATGGAGAAGGAGAGCGAAATTGCTGCTCAGCGGCGCAGAAGAGCAGAGAAGCTTAATTCATCGGATCCCGAAGTAGTTGGCTGGAAATTAGCGGTTAAGCGTAGGAAGAACGAACAGAAGGCTAAACGTGCTGCTGAGACACGGGTGCAAATGGAGGAACTTCTAGCAAAGCGGAGTCGCGAGGAGGCTGAGCAACGTGCCCGACCATCTGAGCAGCAGCAACAACAAGACGCCGTCGATGACGTCAAGGCTCGCCGATTGACTGACTATACGGTGAAACTTAGCGAAAGGGCCAGTGCCTCTTTACAGAGGTTGGTGTTGCCACGGGATCACATGCTGTCACAATCCCCGAGTTTAGCATGGTTGCTTATGCCAGTCGTGTTGATGCTTCCAGAAGCTTTGGAGTCTGTATCTTTGTGAGGAATGGGATTGCTGCCAGTGAACTGCCAAATGTAGCGGTGCCCAAGTGTGAAGCCTGTGCCGTTCAGCTTGACGAAAGTGGTGTGGTCATCGAAGCCGCGTACGTGTCGCCGAACAATTCGGTTAAAGACACTATAGACGTAGTGGCTACGTCTATACCTAGTCGTGCGGCAAGTGAACTGTATGTGGTGGATGGTGCCTTCAATCGTGCTCCAGACTCTCTTGGTGTTGCTTTGAAGGACATGTTTAACCTGGACTTAGCCAGTGTTCCAACTGTACAGACGAACCAACGGGAAACCACCATTGATCTTGTGCATCACAGACAGACAATCAATTCAAAATACTGCGTTGGGACCATAGAGACGCCAGCGTGTTACTACACTGACCCGAGCCGTCTTTGTGGTAATAGAGAAGCAGCTACGTTGAGGAAAAAATAAATAAATATACATCTGTCACATAATGCCTATACCGTGTGTGTGTCATTGAAGCAGCAGTAAGCATGATAATCAAGCTAATTCTAGACAACCAGCAAAACTAAGAATAACCAGCTGAATCTGCGCTCACGCTACGTATATCCTGGCATAGCCGAGCTAAGCCACTGTTAATTTTTTTGAAATTTACATAAATGACATAGCTGAAAACATAACTTGTAGCATACGCCTTTTCGCCGACGAATGTGTGATATACAGACAAATAACTTACCCGCTTGACGTAACACTCCTACAGGCTGATATAACCGGCTTACATGAGTGGTGAATAGTGTGGCAAATGGAGATCAACATCGACAAAACAAAGCTGATGACGTTTTCTACGCTCACTAATACTCCTGCGAATACCTACCTATTCGATTAACAGCATAATCGCAAAAACACAATCTGTAGCGAAGAGAGACGCTAGTGGGTCCAGCTGTAGTTGGTCCAGACGCTAGTGGGTCCAGCGCTTTTGCTCGGCAACGGCGCCCGTGCTTAAAAGCCGTGTCTCCTTTTGACTGTCGCCGCTGCGCTTCGCCGAACTCTAATAAAGCCCTTTACAATTGGTGGAGCGTGCGGCGCCCTCGAAACCTGCAACCTGGAACTTCGACCCCGCACCGTACCATCGACCATGCCTGAAGAAGCCTCCCAGCAAGTGCATCCCCCTGCACCGGCACCGTGCTCTGGTGTGCCTCGCCACAGGGACCCTGCTATCGTCACCGGCGCGGATGACACCGACGTTTAGGATTGGCCGGCGGAAGTGGTTCAAGCCGTTCTTAAAGAGTGCCACGTTATCCATCGCACAACTACCGCGTACCACCACCAAACCAATGGCCTCACAGAACGCTTCAAACGCACGTTCGGCGACATGCTTTCGATGAACGTCGCCTCAGACCACACGAAGTGGGACGCCATTCTGCCCTTCGTCACCTACGCGTACAACACCGCTACTCAGAGCACCACTGGCTTTTCGCCCTTTTTCTTGCTGTACGGTCGGCATCCGTCGCATACCATCGACACAGTTTTACCTTACCAGCTGGATGCATCCGAGGGCTCGCCTATTTCTGCCACAGCAAGGCGATGCTGAAGAATGCCGCGACCTCGCACGTGCCTTTACTTCCAACAACCAAGAGTGCCAGATGAGCACTCGCAGCGACTCCACTTCCGCGGTCACCTTCCTTCCTGGCGCGCTTGTGTGGCTCAGAGTCCCGTTCACCGCCCCTGGCCTCTCATCGAAACTACTCCCGAAGTATGAAGGCCCTTACCACGTCGTCGAACGCGCATCCCCCGTGAATTATGTCATCGAACCAGTTGAGAACCGCCTTCGGACCAGTGCCGTCGTGGACGAGACATTGTCCATGTCGACCACCTCAAGCCATACTACGAACCTGTCATCCTGACGAGATGTTAGATCTCCGGATGGCTCCCTTATCGCTCCCGGGGTAATTGTAGCGAAGAGAGACGCTAGTGGGTCCAGCTCTAGTGGGTCCAGCGCTTTTGCTCGGCAACGGCGCTCGTGCTTAAAAGCCGTATCTCCTTTTGACTGTCGCCGCTGCGCTTCTCCGAACTCTAATAAAGCCCTTTACAAGTCCTTTAAGTATCTGGGTGTGCACTTCTCGCCTAATCTAATGTGGAACGTTGTATATAACAAGTAAAGCTTTTAAAACACTAGGTCTCTCAAAGCGCCGTTTGTCAGCTGCCAATGCCGAAACGAAGCTCATTAGGTCAGCATTAGAACATCCTTCTATAATATGGCATCCAAATAGCGTTGCCCTTTCAAGCCAGCTTGTGCAGAACAAGGCAGTCAGGTTCCTTTTATCTACATATTCATCTTATAAAAGTGTAACGGCGTTGAAGCGAAGACTTTATCTCCATAATCTTTACACACGACGCAGGATATCTCGTTTGTCGTTTTTTCACTCGATGTGTCACAGCAATACAGTTTTTGCAACTACGAATATTCTTCCGGCACATAATATCTCTTCACGCAGAGATCATCGTCTTAAAGTTGAACCAATTTTCGCAAGAACATTGAAATATCAGAACTAACTCGCCATTTGGATTGTCAGTAAAGGAGTGGAACAATCTGCCGGAACAAATAGTTCCTCACTGATATATCGTCCTTTAAGACAGAATTGCTGATGTATCTTGATCGAATTGACACTCAGCAAACCTAACCTCGTCAATGTGCATGAAGTTGATATTTCATAGAGTATGCCTCTTGATTGTGACATGACAACTCTTGTACTTTCCTGCTTTGATGTGTAAACGCCCCATTTCTATTTATTTATTTATTTTTTTATTTACACAATACTGCAGGCAGCAATGCTGCCCAAGCAGGAGAGGCTTTACAAACGAACATTTTTTAGTAGTTTTTCAAATGAAACATAAGATGTGCATTCAACAACAAATTCCGGTAAATGATTCCATTCTTCGCTCGTAAGTGGAAAAAATGATTTCTGAAAGATATTAGTGCGGGCAAAGTACGACTGGACTACTTTAGAATGAAAAATACGTGCCGACCTTTGTGGAGCAGGGGTAATATATGTGGCATTTGCTAAACCAGTTTGATTATGAAACAATGAGTAAAAAAATTTCAGCCTGGCGATTTTACGGCGCACATGGAGCGGATCCAGTCCAAGTTGGCCTAACATACCAGAAACTGACGACGAAGTTTTGTAGTCGGAGCAAATAAACCGTGCAGCCAGGCGCTGAATTCTTTCAAGTTTATCAATTTCCTTATTACAGTATGGGTCCCACACTATGGAAGCATACTCTAGGACTGGGCGAACGAGGGAAAGATAAGCTTGCAGCTTGACAGATGAAGGTGACTTCTTTAGCTTTCTACGTAGAAAGCAAAGTTTTTTGAATGCTTTGTTGCATATGTTGTCAATATGGGTGTCCCATTTGAGGTTACTGTTAATTGTTATGCCTAAGTATTTCACAGAGGTAATAGATTCGAGGTTCCGATTGCCAATGTGGTAAGTATAAAGTAGCGGTTTTCGTTTCAATGTTATTGTCATTGACACTGTTTTGGAAAAGTTTATTTGCATTCCTCTGTCGTCGCACCAGTCCGCGAGTTTACAAAGACTACGGTTAAGTGTATCCTGGCATGAAGAACTCCTGACAGAAGAATAAATGACACAATCATCAGCAAACAATTTCACCTTGACATTAGGATCCACATTTTTAGCAATATCATTTACATAGATATGAAACAGCAGGGGTCCCAGCACTGACCCCTGTGGTACACCGGATAAGACAGGCAGGCTATTAGATTTCACACCATCAATTTCCACAAACTGAACACGATTTTCTAAGTAAACCTGAATCCAATGAACTATATTTTCTGGTAGTCCAAGTGAATTAAGAATTTCAATTAAATTTGCATGTGGCACACGGTCAAATCCCTTTGACAAGTCTAGAAATATTGCGTCAATCTGCAGGCGGTCATCTATGGCACTGGCAAAGTCGTGTACGATAGATAACAATTGAGTTGAGGTTGAGAACTTCCTACGAAAGCCATGCTGAAAATCTACAAAAACGTTATTCGCTTCCAAGTGGTTGGATATGTGATTAGCGATAATATGCTCCAAGAGCTTACAACATGTGCTTATGAGGGATATAGGTCTGTAGTTGTTAGGAATAAGATTATCACCTGATTTAAACACCGGTATTACTTTGGCCGTGAGCCAGTCTTTTGGTACTGAGCTCTGTTTAAGGGAAGCATTAAAAATAATGTATAAGAATTCAGAAGTCAGTTCGGAGTAGCGACGAAGAAAGTTGTTAGGCAAACCATCCGCTCCAGGCGATTTTCTTACGTCAATATCAAGCAGCATGGAAAGAATGCCTTCGCGACTAATTGAAATGTCAGGAATTGATTGAGATGCAGATGATGTATTTGATTTATCATGGGCGCTGAGAACTGAAGGTATAGTGAATGCTTTATAAAATGTGTCATTCAATTCATTGACGATATCATTAAGATTAGAATTCACGCTATTGTTTATTCTTAGCTGCTGAACACTTCTATTAGAGTCGGACAAGAAACGCCAAAACTTGTCTGGGGAGTTTTTTAAGAATGTAATCATAGTCTGGTTATGGAATTTGTCACGGGCGTTACGTAGTTTGATGAGTAAAGCATCTCTTAAGGAGCGGAGTTCGGTATTCTGAGCTAGCTTATACTTGCGTTTGCGCTTTATTCTACGTTTGAGATGAATGATTTCACGGGTGATCCAAGGGTTATGACGTTTAGTTTTCTTTGTACGCTTTGGTACGAATTTATCAATACAATACTTAACAACAGAGTTAAACTTGTCCCAGAGAAGCGTGACGTCGTCTTCGCGTTTCAATTCATCAAGGGAAAGATGTAAGCAATCCAAGATGGATTCGTCATCAGCCGATGAAAAATCCAAAAAGGACTGCGTGATAGGTGTAACTTGGAAGCATTTTTGTATTTCCAAGTCCACATGTACAAGCTTGTGGTCAGCTATACCTTCAGTCAAGATAACAATAGGATTTTCCGACAGGACTTTCATAAATACAAGATCAAGAATCGATTGGGTCATGTTTGTGACACGTGTGGGATGTAGTACAACCTGTTTAAGATCATGAGAGAACATAGAATCAAGAAGGACGTGTGCACTGTCAGCATCTTGAGAGCCAGAGATTGATAGCTGTTCCCAATCAACACTAGGTAGATTGAAGTCACCGGCCATCAAAAATTTATGATTAGGTCGGAGCATGCGCTCTAGGTAGATGGCAAGAGATTCCACGAATGACACTGGGCTTTTGGGAGGCCTGTACACGACACCGACTAAAATTGGGAACTCTTGATATTTAACTTCACACCAGATGCTTTCGTGCTGGGGTATGTTTGGAAGCTGGACACAATTTATTTCCCTTTTTACGATCAAGGCAACGCCCCCTCCTCGCCCAGTGCGGTCGCGTCTAATTATCTTGTGGGATGGGGGAATTATTTCGGAATCATTTATCTCTGGTGTCAGCCAAGTTTCTGTGACTGCCAAAATGTGTGGGTCATAGAGGATGAGGATATCTTCTAATTCGTTTGACTTATTGGCAAGACTTCTTGCATTAAGCAAGATAAAACGGAGCGTATCTGTTTGCAATCAAGGACCAGCTCTAGGCAAGTTGGTCCGATGTAGCATAACAGGCTGAGAGGTGGCCTCATCCCAAACGTAAACGGTATCATCTACCCGAAGCCGCTCATAGTCAAGGGAAACTTTATGGCCTTTGGCTTTAAACTGTTTGCCATGTTGCCATAGTTTAGAACGTTTCTTTAAAGTAGCCGCACAAAAGTCGTGGCTAATAGAAATAGTTGAGCCTTTCAGTTTGAATGAATTATGAAGGACACGCAATTTCTCATTGTAATCAAAGAAGTTCATTATGACTGGTATAGGATTATCAGGCCGTTTTTTTTCCTATTCGATGCACCCTTTCAACGGTACTGACCGATAATCCCAGCTTTACGCGGATTAGGTCTTCAGTAATTGCGTGGTTTAAGCTGATAGGACTCTCGCGATCAGACTCAGGAAGGCCAAAAACAACTAAATTGCGGCGCCGACTTCTGTCTTCGAAATCGTCTAATTTCTTTTGTTGCGCAGTGATCACTTTCTTTAGAGAAGTAACCTCAGTTTTTAATTGGCTGATTGCTTCGGTATGCTGCGCGAGCAATTTTAGCGTATCATTTGGTTCCGTGAAACGGGCGCTCATCGATTTTTCGAGAGCAAAATGCGACGTAGCTAGTTTATCAATAGATGCTTGTAAGGATGAGGACATATCGGAAAGAAGAAGCTTAATCTCATCCCTAGAAGGTCCGGGATTTTGTTCAATATCACCAGCAAGCAACAGCAAAAGCACACCCCATGCGTCATCAAGTAAAGAAAGGCATTGTTCAGGGCGCGGCAGTATGATAATACACCAATTATCACTACGAAAGCAGCGATAGGAATAATAAGAACGAACCTGTACAAAGAACATAAGGCGGTTCATGGCTGCATCTGCGGTGGTCCCGCCGTGCCCTCTGAAGGTGTGCTTGAGTTGCCCAGGTATTTGTACTGTGAGCGGTGGCGCTGAAGGTCGGGGCTGATGAGCGGATTGCGTCACCAAGCCTCGGTTGATATCAGCAGCCACGTGGTCGACGAGAAGAATTCTGTCATCGGAACTGCAAGATGTATTGAGCGATGGTGCGCACAGGATTGAAGTGGACAGCGTGACCTGTACAAAGAACATAAGGCGGTTCTGGCTGCATCTGCGGTGGTCCCGCCGTGCCCTAGAGTCACTATAGCAATACATCGCTATAGTGACTCTATATAGAGCATTCGAGTGACGGAGCATGCAAATGAGTGTGTCTTTCGCAGGTCGATAGCGCTGCATCGATGAGGAGGTGCTAAGCAGCCGCTCAGTGAAGCCCTGCCGAAAGATATGTTTTATAACGGAGAAGCAGGAAATCCTAACCGATGCGCAGTTTACTGCGTCTGCTCAATTCCCTCCCTTAGTATAGTTGGCAAGTTAAATTCTCCAAGCCAATCAACGCATACATAGAGTGACTATATGTAGCAATACATCGCTAGTGACTCTATATAGAGCATTCGAGTGACGGAGCATGCAAATAAGTGTGTCTTTCGCCGGTCAATAGCGCTGCATCGACGAGGAGGTGCTTGAGCAGCCGTTCAGTGAAGCCCTGCCGAAAGATATGTTTTACAACCGAGAAGCAGGAAATCCTAACCGATGCGCAGTTTACTGCGTCTGCTCAATTCCCTCCCTTAGTATAGTTGGCAAGTTAAATTCTCCAAGCCAATCAACGCATACATAGAGTGACTATATGTAGCAATACATCGCTAGTGACTCTATATAGAGCATTCGAGTGACGGAGCATGCAAATAAGTGTGTCTTTCGCCGGTCAATAGCGCTGCATCGACGAGGAGGTGCTTGAGCAGCCGTTCAGTGAAGCCCTGCCGAAAGATATGTTTTACAACCGAGAAGCAGGAAATCCTAACCGATGCGCAGTTTACTGCGTCTGCTCAATTCCCTCCCTTAGTATAGTTGGCAAGTTAAATTCTCCAAGCCAATCAACGCATACATAGAGTGACTATATGTAGCAATACATCGCTAGTGACTCTATATAGAGCATTCGAGTGACGGAGCATGCAAATAAGTGTGTCTTTCGCCGGTCAATAGCGCTGCATCGACGAGGAGGTGCTTGAGCAGCCGTTCAGTGTAAGCCCTGCCGAAAGATATGTTTTACAACCGAGAAGCAGGAAATCCTAACCGATGCGCAGTTTACTGCGTCTGCTCAATTCCCTCCCTTAGTATAGTTGGCAAGTTAAATTCTCCAAGCCAATCAACGCATACATAGAGTGACTATATGTAGCAATACATCGCTAGTGACTCTATATAGAGCATTCGAGTGACGGAGCATGCAAATAAGTGTGTCTTTCGCCGGTCAATAGCGCTGCATCGACGAGGAGGTGCTTGAGCAGCCGTTCAGTGTAGCCCTGCCGAAAGATATGTTTTACAACCGAGAAGCAGGAAATCCTAACCGATGCGCAGTTTACTGCGTCTGCTCAATTCCCTCCCTTAGTATAGTTGGCAAGTTAAATTCTCCAAGCCAATCAACGCATACATAGAGTGACTATATGTAGCAATACATCGCTAGTGACTCTATATAGAGCATTCGAGTGACGGAGCATGCAAATAAGTGTGTCTTTCGCCGGTCAATAGTGCTGCATCGACGAGGAGGTGCTTGAGCAGCCGTTCAGTGTAAGCCCTGCCGAAAGATATGTTTTACAACCGAGAAGCAGGAAATCCTAACCGATGCGCAGTTTACTGCGTCTGCTCAATTCCCTCCCTTAGTATAGTTGGCAAGTTAAATTCTCCAAGCCAATCAACGCATACATAGAGTGACTATATGTAGCAATACATCGCTAGTGACTCTATATAGAGCATTCGAGTGACGGAGCATGCAAATAAGTGTGTCTTTCGCCGGTCAATAGCTGCTGCATCGACGAGGAGGTGCTTGAGCAGCCGTTCAGTGTAGCCCTGCCGAAAGATATGTTTTACAACCGAGAAGCAGGAAATCCTAACCGATGCGCAGTTTACTGCGTCTGCTCAATTCCCTCCCTTAGTATAGTTGGCAAGTTAAATTCTCCAAGCCAATCAACGCATACATAGAGTGACTATATGTAGCAATACATCGCTAGTGACTCTATATAGAGCATTCGAGTGACGGAGCATGCAAATAAGTGTGTCTTTCGCCGGTCAATAGCTGCTGCATCGACGAGGAGGTGCTTGAGCAGCCGTTCAGTGTAGCCCTGCCGAAAGATATGTTTTACAACCGAGAAGCAGGAAATCCTAACCGATGCGCAGTTTACTGCGTCTGCTCAATTCCCTCCCTTAGTATAGTTGGCAAGTTAAATTCTCCAAGCCAATCAACGCATACATAGAGTGACTATATGTAGCAATACATCGCTAGTGACTCTATATAGAGCATTCGAGTGACGGAGCATGCAAATAAGTGTGTCTTTCGCCGGTCAATAGTGCTGCATCGACGAGGAGGTGCTTGAGCAGCCGTTCAGTGTAGCCCTGCCGAAAGATATGTTTTACAACCGAGAAGCAGGAAATCCTAACCGATGCGCAGTTTACTGCGTCTGCTCAATTCCCTCCCTTAGTATAGTTGGCAAGTTAAATTCTCCAAGCCAATCAACGCATACATAGAGTGACTATATGTAGCAATACATCGCTAGTGACTCTATATAGAGCATTCGAGTGACGGAGCATGCAAATAAGTGTGTCTTTCGCCGGTCAATAGCTGCTGCATCGACGAGGAGGTGCTTGAGCAGCCGTTCAGTGTAGCCCTGCCGAAAGATATGTTTTACAACCGAGAAGCAGGAAATCCTAACCGATGCGCAGTTTACTGCGTCTGCTCAATTCCCTCCCTTAGTATAGTTGGCAAGTTAAATTCTCCAAGCCAATCAACGCATACATAGAGTGACTATATGTAGCAATACATCGCTAGTGACTCTATATAGAGCATTCGAGTGACGGAGCATGCAAATAAGTGTGTCTTTCGCCGGTCAATAGTGCTGCATCGACGAGGAGGTGCTTGAGCAGCCGTTCAGTGTAGCCCTGCCGAAAGATATGTTTTACAACCGAGAAGCAGGAAATCCTAACCGATGCGCAGTTTACTGCGTCTGCTCAATTCCCTCCCTTAGTATAGTTGGCAAGTTAAATTCTCCAAGCCAATCAACGCATACATAGAGTGACTATATGTAGCAATACATCGCTAGTGACTCTATATAGAGCATTCGAGTGACGGAGCATGCAAATAAGTGTGTCTTTCGCCGGTCAATAGCTGCTGCATCGACGAGGAGGTGCTTGAGCAGCCGTTCAGTGTAGCCCTGCCGAAAGATATGTTTTACAACCGAGAAGCAGGAAATCCTAACCGATGCGCAGTTTACTGCGTCTGCTCAATTCCCTCCCTTAGTATAGTTGGCAAGTTAAATTCTCCAAGCCAATCAACGCATACATAGAGTGACTATATGTAGCAATACATCGCTAGTGACTCTATATAGAGCATTCGAGTGACGGAGCATGCAAATAAGTGTGTCTTTCGCCGGTCAATAGTGCTGCATCGACGAGGAGGTGCTTGAGCAGCCGTTCAGTGTAGCCCTGCCGAAAGATATGTTTTACAACCGAGAAGCAGGAAATCCTAACCGATGCGCAGTTTACTGCGTCTGCTCAATTCCCTCCCTTAGTATAGTTGGCAAGTTAAATTCTCCAAGCCAATCAACGCATACATAGAGTGACTATATGTAGCAATACATCGCTAGTGACTCTATATAGAGCATTCGAGTGACGGAGCATGCAAATAAGTGTGTCTTTCGCCGGTCAATAGTGCTGCATCGACGAGGAGGTGCTTGAGCAGCCGTTCAGTGTAGCCCTGCCGAAAGATATGTTTTACAACCGAGAAGCAGGAAATCCTAACCGATGCGCAGTTTACTGCGTCTGCTCAATTCCCTCCCTTAGTATAGTTGGCAAGTTAAATTCTCCAAGCCAATCAACGCATACATAGAGTGACTATATGTAGCAATACATCGCTAGTGACTCTATATAGAGCATTCGAGTGACGGAGCATGCAAATAAGTGTGTCTTTCGCCGGTCAATAGCGCTGCATCGACGAGGAGGTGCTTGAGCAGCCGTTCAGTGTAAGCCCTGCCGAAAGATATGTTTTACAACCGAGAAGCAGGAAATCCTAACCGATGCGCAGTTTACTGCGTCTGCTCAATTCCCTCCCTTAGTATAGTTGGCAAGTTAAATTCTCCAAGCCAATCAACGCATACATAGAGTGACTATATGTAGCAATACATCGCTAGTGACTCTATATAGAGCATTCGAGTGACGGAGCATGCAAATAAGTGTGTCTTTCGCCGGTCAATAGCGCTGCATCGACGAGGAGGTGCTTGAGCAGCCGTTCAGTGTAGCCCTGCCGAAAGATATGTTTTACAACCGAGAAGCAGGAAATCCTAACCGATGCGCAGTTTACTGCGTCTGCTCAATTCCCTCCCTTAGTATAGTTGGCAAGTTAAATTCTCCAAGCCAATCAACGCATACATAGAGTGACTATATGTAGCAATACATCGCTAGTGACTCTATATAGAGCATTCGAGTGACGGAGCATGCAAATAAGTGTGTCTTTCGCCGGTCAATAGTGCTGCATCGACGAGGAGGTGCTTGAGCAGCCGTTCAGTGTAGCCCTGCCGAAAGATATGTTTTACAACCGAGAAGCAGGAAATCCTAACCGATGCGCAGTTTACTGCGTCTGCTCAATTCCCTCCCTTAGTATAGTTGGCAAGTTAAATTCTCCAAGCCAATCAACGCATACATAGAGTGACTATATGTAGCAATACATCGCTAGTGACTCTATATAGAGCATTCGAGTGACGGAGCATGCAAATAAGTGTGTCTTTCGCCGGTCAATAGCGCTGCATCGACGAGGAGGTGCTTGAGCAGCCGTTCAGTGTAGCCCTGCCGAAAGATATGTTTTACAACCGAGAAGCAGGAAATCCTAACCGATGCGCAGTTTACTGCGTCTGCTCAATTCCCTCCCTTAGTATAGTTGGCAAGTTAAATTCTCCAAGCCAATCAACGCATACATAGAGTGACTATATGTAGCAATACATCGCTAGTGACTCTATATAGAGCATTCGAGTGACGGAGCATGCAAATAAGTGTGTCTTTCGCCGGTCAATAGTGCTGCATCGACGAGGAGGTGCTTGAGCAGCCGTTCAGTGTAGCCCTGCCGAAAGATATGTTTTACAACCGAGAAGCAGGAAATCCTAACCGATGCGCAGTTTACTGCGTCTGCTCAATTCCCTCCCTTAGTATAGTTGGCAAGTTAAATTCTCCAAGCCAATCAACGCATACATAGAGTGACTATATGTAGCAATACATCGCTAGTGACTCTATATAGAGCATTCGAGTGACGGAGCATGCAAATAAGTGTGTCTTTCGCCGGTCAATAGCTGCTGCATCGACGAGGAGGTGCTTGAGCAGCCGTTCAGTGTAGCCCTGCCGAAAGATATGTTTTACAACCGAGAAGCAGGAAATCCTAACCGATGCGCAGTTTACTGCGTCTGCTCAATTCCCTCCCTTAGTATAGTTGGCAAGTTAAATTCTCCAAGCCAATCAACGCATACATAGAGTGACTATATGTAGCAATACATCGCTAGTGACTCTATATAGAGCATTCGAGTGACGGAGCATGCAAATAAGTGTGTCTTTCGCCGGTCAATAGCTGCTGCATCGACGAGGAGGTGCTTGAGCAGCCGTTCAGTGTAGCCCTGCCGAAAGATATGTTTTACAACCGAGAAGCAGGAAATCCTAACCGATGCGCAGTTTACTGCGTCTGCTCAATTCCCTCCCTTAGTATAGTTGGCAAGTTAAATTCTCCAAGCCAATCAACGCATACATAGAGTGACTATATGTAGCAATACATCGCTAGTGACTCTATATAGAGCATTCGAGTGACGGAGCATGCAAATAAGTGTGTCTTTCGCCGGTCAATAGTGCTGCATCGACGAGGAGGTGCTTGAGCAGCCGTTCAGTGTAGCCCTGCCGAAAGATATGTTTTACAACCGAGAAGCAGGAAATCCTAACCGATGCGCAGTTTACTGCGTCTGCTCAATTCCCTCCCTTAGTATAGTTGGCAAGTTAAATTCTCCAAGCCAATCAACGCATACATAGAGTGACTATATGTAGCAATACATCGCTAGTGACTCTATATAGAGCATTCGAGTGACGGAGCATGCAAATAAGTGTGTCTTTCGCCGGTCAATAGTGCTGCATCGACGAGGAGGTGCTTGAGCAGCCGTTCAGTGTAGCCCTGCCGAAAGATATGTTTTACAACCGAGAAGCAGGAAATCCTAACCGATGCGCAGTTTACTGCGTCTGCTCAATTCCCTCCCTTAGTATAGTTGGCAAGTTAAATTCTCCAAGCCAATCAACGCATACATAGAGTGACTATATGTAGCAATACATCGCTAGTGACTCTATATAGAGCATTCGAGTGACGGAGCATGCAAATAAGTGTGTCTTTCGCCGGTCAATAGTGCTGCATCGACGAGGAGGTGCTTGAGCAGCCGTTCAGTGTAGCCCTGCCGAAAGATATGTTTTACAACCGAGAAGCAGGAAATCCTAACCGATGCGCAGTTTACTGCGTCTGCTCAATTCCCTCCCTTAGTATAGTTGGCAAGTTAAATTCTCCAAGCCAATCAACGCATACATAGAGTGACTATATGTAGCAATACATCGCTAGTGACTCTATATAGAGCATTCGAGTGACGGAGCATGCAAATAAGTGTGTCTTTCGCCGGTCAATAGTGCTGCATCGACGAGGAGGTGCTTGAGCAGCCGTTCAGTGTAGCCCTGCCGAAAGATATGTTTTACAACCGAGAAGCAGGAAATCCTAACCGATGCGCAGTTTACTGCGTCTGCTCAATTCCCTCCCTTAGTATAGTTGGCAAGTTAAATTCTCCAAGCCAATCAACGCATACATAGAGTGACTATATGTAGCAATACATCGCTAGTGACTCTATATAGAGCATTCGAGTGACGGAGCATGCAAATAAGTGTGTCTTTCGCCGGTCAATAGTGCTGCATCGACGAGGAGGTGCTTGAGCAGCCGTTCAGTGTAGCCCTGCCGAAAGATATGTTTTACAACCGAGAAGCAGGAAATCCTAACCGATGCGCAGTTTACTGCGTCTGCTCAATTCCCTCCCTTAGTATAGTTGGCAAGTTAAATTCTCCAAGCCAATCAACGCATACATAGAGTGACTATATGTAGCAATACATCGCTAGTGACTCTATATAGAGCATTCGAGTGACGGAGCATGCAAATAAGTGTGTCTTTCGCCGGTCAATAGTGCTGCATCGACGAGGAGGTGCTTGAGCAGCCGTTCAGTGTAGCCCTGCCGAAAGATATGTTTTACAACCGAGAAGCAGGAAATCCTAACCGATGCGCAGTTTACTGCGTCTGCTCAATTCCCTCCCTTAGTATAGTTGGCAAGTTAAATTCTCCAAGCCAATCAACGCATACATAGAGTGACTATATGTAGCAATACATCGCTAGTGACTCTATATAGAGCATTCGAGTGACGGAGCATGCAAATAAGTGTGTCTTTCGCCGGTCAATAGTGCTGCATCGACGAGGAGGTGCTTGAGCAGCCGTTCAGTGTAGCCCTGCCGAAAGATATGTTTTACAACCGAGAAGCAGGAAATCCTAACCGATGCGCAGTTTACTGCGTCTGCTCAATTCCCTCCCTTAGTATAGTTGGCAAGTTAAATTCTCCAAGCCAATCAACGCATACATAGAGTGACTATATGTAGCAATACATCGCTAGTGACTCTATATAGAGCATTCGAGTGACGGAGCATGCAAATAAGTGTGTCTTTCGCCGGTCAATAGCTGCTGCATCGACGAGGAGGTGCTTGAGCAGCCGTTCAGTGTAGCCCTGCCGAAAGATATGTTTTACAACCGAGAAGCAGGAAATCCTAACCGATGCGCAGTTTACTGCGTCTGCTCAATTCCCTCCCTTAGTATAGTTGGCAAGTTAAATTCTCCAAGCCAATCAACGCATACATAGAGTGACTATATGTAGCAATACATCGCTAGTGACTCTATATAGAGCATTCGAGTGACGGAGCATGCAAATAAGTGTGTCTTTCGCCGGTCAATAGTGCTGCATCGACGAGGAGGTGCTTGAGCAGCCGTTCAGTGTAGCCCTGCCGAAAGATATGTTTTACAACCGAGAAGCAGGAAATCCTAACCGATGCGCAGTTTACTGCGTCTGCTCAATTCCCTCCCTTAGTATAGTTGGCAAGTTAAATTCTCCAAGCCAATCAACGCATACATAGAGTGACTATATGTAGCAATACATCGCTAGTGACTCTATATAGAGCATTCGAGTGACGGAGCATGCAAATAAGTGTGTCTTTCGCCGGTCAATAGTGCTGCATCGACGAGGAGGTGCTTGAGCAGCCGTTCAGTGTAGCCCTGCCGAAAGATATGTTTTACAACCGAGAAGCAGGAAATCCTAACCGATGCGCAGTTTACTGCGTCTGCTCAATTCCCTCCCTTAGTATAGTTGGCAAGTTAAATTCTCCAAGCCAATCAACGCATACATAGAGTGACTATATGTAGCAATACATCGCTAGTGACTCTATATAGAGCATTCGAGTGACGGAGCATGCAAATAAGTGTGTCTTTCGCCGGTCAATAGTGCTGCATCGACGAGGAGGTGCTTGAGCAGCCGTTCAGTGTAAGCCCTGCCGAAAGATATGTTTTACAACCGAGAAGCAGGAAATCCTAACCGATGCGCAGTTTACTGCGTCTGCTCAATTCCCTCCCTTAGTATAGTTGGCAAGTTAAATTCTCCAAGCCAATCAACGCATACATAGAGTGACTATATGTAGCAATACATCGCTAGTGACTCTATATAGAGCATTCGAGTGACGGAGCATGCAAATAAGTGTGTCTTTCGCCGGTCAATAGCGCTGCATCGACGAGGAGGTGCTTGAGCAGCCGTTCAGTGTAAGCCCTGCCGAAAGATATGTTTTACAACCGAGAAGCAGGAAATCCTAACCGATGCGCAGTTTACTGCGTCTGCTCAATTCCCTCCCTTAGTATAGTTGGCAAGTTAAATTCTCCAAGCCAATCAACGCATACATAGAGTGACTATATGTAGCAATACATCGCTAGTGACTCTATATAGAGCATTCGAGTGACGGAGCATGCAAATAAGTGTGTCTTTCGCCGGTCAATAGCTGCTGCATCGACGAGGAGGTGCTTGAGCAGCCGTTCAGTGTAAGCCCTGCCGAAAGATATGTTTTACAACCGAGAAGCAGGAAATCCTAACCGATGCGCAGTTTACTGCGTCTGCTCAATTCCCTCCCTTAGTATAGTTGGCAAGTTAAATTCTCCAAGCCAATCAACGCATACATAGAGTGACTATATGTAGCAATACATCGCTAGTGACTCTATATAGAGCATTCGAGTGACGGAGCATGCAAATAAGTGTGTCTTTCGCCGGTCAATAGTGCTGCATCGACGAGGAGGTGCTTGAGCAGCCGTTCAGTGTAGCCCTGCCGAAAGATATGTTTTACAACCGAGAAGCAGGAAATCCTAACCGATGCGCAGTTTACTGCGTCTGCTCAATTCCCTCCCTTAGTATAGTTGGCAAGTTAAATTCTCCAAGCCAATCAACGCATACATAGAGTGACTATATGTAGCAATACATCGCTAGTGACTCTATATAGAGCATTCGAGTGACGGAGCATGCAAATAAGTGTGTCTTTCGCCGGTCAATAGCTGCTGCATCGACGAGGAGGTGCAGTTTACTGCGTCTGCTCAATTCCCTCCCTTAGTATAGTTGGCAAGTTAAATTCTCCAAGCCAATCAACGCATACATAGAGTGACTATATGTAGCAATACATCGCTAGTGACTCTATATAGAGCATTCGAGTGACGGAGCATGCAAATAAGTGTGTCTTTCGCCGGTCAATAGCGCTGCATCGACGAGGAGGTGCTTGAGCAGCCGTTCAGTGTAGCCCTGCCGAAAGATATGTTTACAACCGAGAAGCAGGAAATCCTAACCGATGCGCAGTTTACTGCGTCTGCTCAATTCCCTCCCTTAGTATAGTTGGCAAGTTAAATTCTCCAAGCCAATCAACGCATACATAGAGTGACTATATGTAGCAATACATCGCTAGTGACTCTATATAGAGCATTCGAGTGACGGAACATGCAAATAAGTGTGTCTTTCGCCGGTCAATAGTGCTGCATCGACGAGGAGGGTGCTTGAGCAGCCGTTCAGTGTAGCCCTGCCGAAAGATATGTTTTACAACCGAGAAGCAGGAAATCCTAACCGATCGCAGGTTACTGCTCTGCTCAATCCCTCCCTTATATAGTTGGCAAGTTAATTCTCCAAGCCAATCAACGCATACATAGAGTGACTATATGTAGCAATACATCGCTAGTGACTCTATATAGAGCATTCGAGTGACGGAACATGCAAATAAGTGTGTCTTTCGCCGGTCAATAGTGCTGCATCGACGAGGAGGTGCTTGAGCAGCCGTTCAGTGTAAGCCCTGCCGAAAGATATGTTTTACACCGAGAAGCAGGAAATCCTAACCGATGCGCAGTTTACTGCGGTCTGCTCGAATTCCCTCCCTTAGTATAGTTGGCAAGTTAAATTCTCCAAGCCAATCAACGCATACATAGAGTGACTATATGTAGCAATACATCGCTAGTGACTCTATATAGAGCATTCGAGTGACGGAACATGCAAATAAGTGTGTCTTTTCGGCCGGTCAATAGTGCTGCGATCGACGAGGAGGTGCTTGAGCAGCCGTTCAGTTGTAGCCCTGCCGAAAGTATATGTTTTACAACCGAGAAAGCAGGAAAGTCCTAACCGATGCGCAGTTTACTGCGTCTGCTCAATTCCCCTCCCTTAGTATAGTTGGCAGTTAAATTCCTCCAGCCAATCAACGCATACATAGAGTGACTATATGTAGCAATACATCGCTAGTGACTCTATATAAGGCGATCGAAGTGACGGAGCATGCAAATAAGTGTGTCTTTTCGCCGGTCAATAGTGCTGCATCGACGAGGAGGTGCTTGAGTCAGCCGTTCGTGTAGCCCTGCCGAAAGATATGTTTTACACACCGAGAAGCCGGAAATCCTAACCGATGCGCAGTTTACTGCGTCTGCTCAATTCCTCCGCCAGTTTTCATGCTGAAAAACAAAGTGCACGTGCTTGTTGACGATATACCTACAATGGCTCTTGTGGATACTGGGGCAACAATTTCCGTGATGAGCTTAAATTTTAAAGCCCTACTGGGACAAAAAGTGATGTTTTCGTGGGACAATATTTCCACGTTTCGTAGTGTTAGTGGTGACACGCTGTGCCCGATTGGTGTTTGTACTGCGGATGTGTGTTTGTGTGGCAAAGTATTTACCACTGAATTCGCCGTTATTCCTCGATCCACGCATGATGTTATTTTAGGCATCGATTTCTTGCAGGAGTGTGGTGCAACCGTTGACTGTCGAAGTGGGGAGCTTTCGGTACAGCGCGCGGTTATAACAGGACTCATGGAGAACTCGCCACGTGAAGAAGGTGCCTTTTGTGTTTCGGAGGACATCGTCATTCCCCCACTATGCGCTGTATGCGTTCCGGTCATTTGCTTTGGTGCCAACCCCGCCACATTTGATGCCGCGACGGAGCCGCTTCATTCGGCTTGTGTAAAGAAGAACGTTTTGGTTCCGCATTGTTTGGTATCGGTAGTTGAAGGACACTCTGGATTATGGGCAATGAACTATGCGGCCCAGCCCATACTTCTCCCTTCTGGCATGAAGCTCGCTCTCTTCAAAGAAGAGACACCGGCGTTACTGGCTGTACTCGGAGCTGTAGACGAGTCCCTCGATCCCTGCCCATCGGACTCGAAACTACTTCAGATGGTAAGCAAGTCGCTCAGCACGAGTGAGCGCTACACGTTACTGGATGTTCTATCCAAGCACTCGCAAGTGTTTGACTTTTCGCAGACTGACACGACGTCCCAAATTCCGACATCTCGAGTACGCCATCGTATAAATACCGGATCAGCGCACCCTATACGACAGAAGCCGTACAGAGTATCCCCGACTGAGCGCAAGATAATTGGCGAGCAAGTTCAGGAAATGCTGAACAGAGGGATAATTCAGGAGTCCGCGAGTCCCTGGGCTGCACCTGTCATCCTCGTTAAGAAGAAAGATGGCAGTTGGCGATTCTGTGTTGATTATCGGCGGCTAAACAATGTTACCAAGAAAGATGTCTACCCACTTCCGCGTATAGATGATGCCTTAGACTGCCTTCATTCGGCTTCTTACTTTTCTTCTGTAGACTTGAGATCCGGCTACTGGCAAATCCCGATGCATGCCGAGGATAAGGAAAAAACAGCGTTCGTAACACCCGATGGACTTTTTGAATTCAATGTCATGCCGTTCGGCTTGTGCAACGCACCCGCCACCTTCGAACGATTCATGGATACTATTCTGCGAGGTCTAAAGTGGGAAATATGCATGTGCTACCTCGACGATGTTATTATTTTTGGACGCACATTTCACGAGCACAACACGCGTCTCGGTATTGTACTCAGCTGCATACAGAAGGCTTGTCTTGTGCTCAACTCTAAAAAGTGTCATTTTGGTGAGCGCCAAGCCTTGGTGTTGGGACATCTTGTGGACAAAGACGGCGTCAGGCCTGACCCTGCGAAGACAGAGGCTGTTGAAGCATTTGAACCACCTCAGTCCGTCAAACAACTTCGCAGCTTTTTAGGACTCTGCTCCTATTTTCGACGGTTCATTCCTCGATTTGCTGACGTCGCTTATCCCTTGACCAGCCTCCTGCACAAGAACGCCGCTTTCGAGTGGACGCCTGATTGTTCTGCTTCCTTTCGACAGCTGAAGTTTCTGCTGACGTCGCGACCAATCCTCCGACACTTCAATCCTTCCGCGCCAACAGAAGTCCACACAGATGCGAGTGGTGTAGGTCTTGGTGCTGTTCTGATTCAGCGCGTGGATGACAAAGAGCACGTCATCGCCTACGCAAGTCGGTCATTAAGCAAACCCGAGCGTAACTACACGGTGACTGAGCAGGAATGTCTTGCTGTCATTTTTGCGGTGCAGCGATTTCGGTCGTACCTGTATGGGCGTCACTTTACGATCGTCACAGACCATCACTCTTTGTGCTGGCTCGTGAATCTTCGCGATCCATCTGGACGCCTTGCACGATGGGCCCTGCGTCTGCAAGAGTACAGCTTCACTGTATCCTACAAGAGCGGCCGACGACATGCTGATGCCGATTGCCTTTCCCGGATGCCTCTTAGTACAACGGAATGCGACGCCGAAAGTTTCGACCACCTCATCGCATCCGTACACCGTGATTTCCCAGATGCCACAACCTTCGCAAGAGAGCAACGTGATGACCCGAGTTTAGAGCCACTTTTCTCTGCAGCGAAAGAGTCGACATCATGTAGTTTTTGTGTTCGGGATGGACTGTTGTATAAGAAAAATTTTTCCGCGATAGGTGCACAGTTTCTTCTGGTGGTGCCAGAAGCCCTCCGCTCTTCCGTTTTGCGCGTCGTGCACGATGATCCAACTTCAGGTCATTTAGGCTCCACGCGGACACTCCATCGAGCCAAAGAAAGGTTTTACTGGCCTCAAATGCGCAAGACCACGGAGACATACGTAGCCACTTGCGCCGAGTGTCAAAGTCACAAGAGACCTACTGCAGCTCCAGCCGGTTTCTTACAGCCTGTGGTGCCACCCAGTTCCCCCTTTGAGCAAGTCGGCATCGATCTCATAGGACCGTTCCCACGTTCTTCCACAGGCAACCGCTGGATCATAGTATGTGCCGACTACCTGACTCGGTTCTGCGAGACGGCAGCACTACCCTCTGCAACTGCAGGCGAGGTTTCCCAGTTTATGCTACATTGCATTATACTTCGGCATGGTCCCCCTCGAGTGATCATTAGCGACCGTGGCCGTCAGTTCACAGCTGATGTTGTTGAAGAACTTCTACGTTTGTGCGCCTCCAACCTGCGACACTCAACGCCTTACCACCCGCAAACTAATGGGCTGACAGAACGCACGAACAGAACACTTGTGAACATGATTTCCATGTACGTAAGCTCGGACCATAAGAACTGGGACGAAGTATTGCCGTTCGTCACATACGCATACAACACCGCGCAACATGAGACCACTGGATACAGTCCGTTTTTCCTGCTCTACGCTCGTCCGCCGAGGTACACTTTGGACACTATCTTCCCTTTTGGCAGTCACGACGACGCTTGTATCGCGGAAACTCTCTGCCGAGCAGAGGAGGCTCGGCGCATCGCTCGATTACGTACTCTAGCTTCGCAAAAGCAGTACAAATCCCGATACGATAGTCGACATCGGCAAGTCACTTACGAACCGGGTGACCTAGTCTGGCTATGGACTCCCGTGCGTAAACGCGGTCTATGTCAAAAACTGCTCGCTGACTATGGTGGACCGTTTATTGTGCTTGAACGTCTCAGCGAGGTGAATTATAGAATTGCGCGCCTCACTTCCAGTGGGAGACGGTCATCCAGGACTGACATCACGCATGTAGCCCGCCTGAAGCCGTTTATTCAACGAAAGCCCCACTGACTACTCGCCCGGAGGGCTTCGTCTGCGAGGGGAGCCATGTTACAGTGCGTCAAAGGTAGTGGAGCGGCAGCATCAGCAGCAACAACATTAGGAGAGCAGCGAGGAAGAGAAGGACGACGTGTAGTATCGGCACCCACTTGCCCTACGGCTCTCTGCAATAAACGCCTTCTACACACCCCGTAACAATATGTTTTATAACGGAGAAGCAGGAAATCCTAACCGATGCGCAGTTTACTACGTCTGCTCAAATCCGTCCCTTAGTATAGTTGGCAAGTTAAATTCTCCAAGCCAATGAACGCATACATAGGGTGACTATATGCAGCAATACATCGCTAGTGACTCTATATAGAGAATTCGAGTGACGGAGCATGCAAATGAGTGTGTCTTTCGCAGGTCGATAGCGCTGCATCGATGAGGAGGTGCTTAAGCAGCCGCTCAGTGAAGCCCTGCCGAAAGATATGTTTTATAACGGAGAAGCAAGAAATCCTAACCGATGCGCAGTTTACTACGTCTGCTCAAATCCCTCCCTTAGTATAGTTGGCAAGTTAAATTCTCCAAGCCAATCAACGCATACATAGAGTGACTATATGTAGCAATACATCGCTAGTGACTCTATATAGAGCATTCGAGTGACGGAGCATGCAAATAAGTGTGTCTTTCGCCGGTCAATAGCGCTGCATCGACGAGGAGGTGCTTGAGCAGCCGTTCAGTGAAGCCCTGCCGAAAGATATGTTTTACAACCGAGAAGCAGGAAATCCTAACCGATGCGCAGTTTACTGCGTCTGCTCAATTCCCTCCCTTAGTATAGTTGGCAAGTTAAATTCTCCAAGCCAATCAACGCATACATAGAGTGACTATATGTAGCAATACATCGCTAGTGACTCTATATAGAGCATTCGAGTGACGGAGCATGCAAATAAGTGTGTCTTTCGCCGGTCAATAGCGCTGCATCGACGAGGAGGTGCTTGAGCAGCCGTTCAGTGTAGCCCTGCCGAAAGATATGTTTTACAACCGAGAAGCAGGAAATCCTAACCGATGCGCAGTTTACTGCGTCTGCTCAATTCCCTCCCTTAGTATAGTTGGCAAGTTAAATTCTCCAAGCCAATCAACGCATACATAGAGTGACTATATGTAGCAATACATCGCTAGTGACTCTATATAGAGCATTCGAGTGACGGAGCATGCAAATAAGTGTGTCTTTCGCCGGTCAATAGCGCTGCATCGACGAGGAGGTGCTTGAGCAGCCGTTCAGTGAAGCCCTGCCGAAAGATATGTTTTACAACCGAGAAGCAGGAAATCCTAACCGATGCGCAGTTTACTGCGTCTGCTCAATTCCCTCCCTTAGTATAGTTGGCAAGTTAAATTCTCCAAGCCAATCAACGCATACATAGAGTGACTATATGTAGCAATACATCGCTAGTGACTCTATATAGAGCATTCGAGTGACGGAGCATGCAAATAAGTGTGTCTTTCGCCGGTCAATAGCTGCTGCATCGACGAGGAGGTGCTTGAGCAGCCGTTCAGTGTAAGCCCTGCCGAAAGATATGTTTTACAACCGAGAAGCAGGAAATCCTAACCGATGCGCAGTTTACTGCGTCTGCTCAATTCCCTCCCTTAGTATAGTTGGCAAGTTAAATTCTCCAAGCCAATCAACGCATACATAGAGTGACTATATGTAGCAATACATCGCTAGTGACTCTATATAGAGCATTCGAGTGACGGAGCATGCAAATAAGTGTGTCTTTCGCCGGTCAATAGTGCTGCATCGACGAGGAGGTGCTTGAGCAGCCGTTCAGTGTAAGCCCTGCCGAAAGATATGTTTTACAACCGAGAAGCAGGAAATCCTAACCGATGCGCAGTTTACTGCGTCTGCTCAATTCCCTCCCTTAGTATAGTTGGCAAGTTAAATTCTCCAAGCCAATCAACGCATACATAGAGTGACTATATGTAGCAATACATCGCTAGTGACTCTATATAGAGCATTCGAGTGACGGAGCATGCAAATAAGTGTGTCTTTCGCCGGTCAATAGTGCTGCATCGACGAGGAGGTGCTTGAGCAGCCGTTCAGTGAAGCCCTGCCGAAAGATATGTTTTACAACCGAGAAGCAGGAAATCCTAACCGATGCGCAGTTTACTGCGTCTGCTCAATTCCCTCCCTTAGTATAGTTGGCAAGTTAAATTCTCCAAGCCAATCAACGCATACATAGAGTGACTATATGTAGCAATACATCGCTAGTGACTCTATATAGAGCATTCGAGTGACGGAGCATGCAAATAAGTGTGTCTTTCGCCGGTCAATAGCGCTGCATCGACGAGGAGGTGCTTGAGCAGCCGTTCAGTGAGCCCTGCCGAAAGATATGTTTTACAACGAGAAGCAGGAAATCCTAACCGATGCGCAGTTTACTGCGTCTGCTCAATTCCCTCCCTTAGTATAGTTGGCAAGTTAAATTCTCCAAGCCAATCAACGCATACATAGAGTGACTATATGTAGCAATACATCGCTAGTGACTCTATATAGAGCATTCGAGTGACGGAGCATGCAAATAAGTGTGTCTTTCGCCGGTCAATAGCGCTGCATCGACGAGGAGGTGCTTGAGCAGCCGTTCAGTGAAGCCCTGCCGAAAGATATGTTTTACAACCGAGAAGCAGGAAATCCTAACCGATGCGCAGTTTACTGCGTCTGCTCAATTCCCTCCCTTAGTATAGTTGGCAAGTTAAATTCTCCAAGCCAATCAACGCATACATAGAGTGACTATATGTAGCAATACATCGCTAGTGACTCTATATAGAGCATTCGAGTGACGGAGCATGCAAATAAGTGTGTCTTTCGCCGGTCAATAGCGCTGCATCGACGAGGAGGTGCTTGAGCAGCCGTTCAGTGTAAGCCCTGCCGAAAGATATGTTTTACAACCGAGAAGCAGGAAATCCTAACCGATGCGCAGTTTACTGCGTCTGCTCAATTCCCTCCCTTAGTATAGTTGGCAAGTTAAATTCTCCAAGCCAATCAACGCATACATAGAGTGACTATATGTAGCAATACATCGCTAGTGACTCTATATAGAGCATTCGAGTGACGGAGCATGCAAATAAGTGTGTCTTTCGCCGGTCAATAGCGCTGCATCGACGAGGAGGTGCTTGAGCAGCCGTCAGTGAAGCCCTGCCGAAAGATATGTTTTACAACGAGAAGCAGGAAATCCTAACCGATGCGCAGTTTACCGCGTCTGCTCAATCCCTCCCTTAGTATAGTTGGCAAGTTAAATTCTCCAAGCCAATCAACGCATACATAGAGTGACTATATGTAGCAATACATCGCTATAGTGACTCTATATAGAGCATTCGAGTGACGGAGCATGCAAATAGTGTGTCTTTCGCAGGTCAATAGCGCTGCATCGACTGAGGAGGTGCTTGAGCAGCCGCTCAGTGAAGCCCTGCCGAAAGATATGTTTTATAACGGAGAAGCAGGAAATCCTAACCGATGCGCAGTTTACTGCGTCTGCTCAATTCCCTCCCTTAGTATAGTTGGCAAGTTAAATTCTCCAAGCCAATCAACGCATACATAGAGTGACTATATGTAGCAATACATCGCTAGTGACTCTATATAGAGCATTCGAGTGACGGAGCATGCAAATAAGTGTGTCTTTCGCCGGTCAATAGTGCTGCATCGACGAGGAGGTGCTTGAGCAGCCGTTCAGTGTAGCCCTGCCGAAAGATATGTTTTACAACCGAGAAGCAGGAAATCCTAACCGATGCGCAGTTTACTGCGTCTGCTCAATTCCCTCCCTTAGTATAGTTGGCAAGTTAAATTCTCCAAGCCAATCAACGCATACATAGAGTGACTATATGTAGCAATACATCGCTAGTGACTCTATATAGAGCATTCGAGTGACGGAGCATGCAAATAAGTGTGTCTTTCGCCGGTCAATAGCGCTGCATCGACGAGGAGGTGCTTGAGCAGCCGTTCAGTGTAGCCCTGCCGAAAGATATGTTTTACAACCGAGAAGCAGGAAATCCTAACCGATGCGCAGTTTACTGCGTCTGCTCAATTCCCTCCCTTAGTATAGTTGGCAAGTTAAATTCTCCAAGCCAATCAACGCATACATAGAGTGACTATATGTAGCAATACATCGCTAGTGACTCTATATAGAGCATTCGAGTGACGGAGCATGCAAATAAGTGTGTCTTTCGCCGGTCAATAGTGCTGCATCGACGAGGAGGTGCTTGAGCAGCCGTTCAGTGTAGCCCTGCCGAAAGATATGTTTTACAACCGAGAAGCAGGAAATCCTAACCGATGCGCAGTTTACTGCGTCTGCTCAATTCCCTCCCTTAGTATAGTTGGCAAGTTAAATTCTCCAAGCCAATCAACGCATACATAGAGTGACTATATGTAGCAATACATCGCTAGTGACTCTATATAGAGCATTCGAGTGACGGAGCATGCAAATAAGTGTGTCTTTCGCCGGTCAATAGCGCTGCATCGACGAGGAGGTGCTTGAGCAGCCGTTCAGTGTAGCCCTGCCGAAAGATATGTTTTACAACCGAGAAGCAGGAAATCCTAACCGATGCGCAGTTTACTGCGTCTGCTCAATTCCCTCCCTTAGTATAGTTGGCAAGTTAAATTCTCCAAGCCAATCAACGCATACATAGAGTGACTATATGTAGCAATACATCGCTAGTGACTCTATATAGAGCATTCGAGTGACGGAGCATGCAAATAAGTGTGTCTTTCGCCGGTCAATAGTGCTGCATCGACGAGGAGGTGCTTGAGCAGCCGTTCAGTGTAGCCCTGCCGAAAGATATGTTTTACAACCGAGAAGCAGGAAATCCTAACCGATGCGCAGTTTACTGCGTCTGCTCAATTCCCTCCCTTAGTATAGTTGGCAAGTTAAATTCTCCAAGCCAATCAACGCATACATAGAGTGACTATATGTAGCAATACATCGCTAGTGACTCTATATAGAGCATTCGAGTGACGGAGCATGCAAATAAGTGTGTCTTTCGCCGGTCAATAGCGCTGCATCGACGAGGAGGTGCTTGAGCAGCCGTTCAGTGTAGCCCTGCCGAAAGATATGTTTTACAACCGAGAAGCAGGAAATCCTAACCGATGCGCAGTTTACTGCGTCTGCTCAATTCCCTCCCTTAGTATAGTTGGCAAGTTAAATTCTCCAAGCCAATCAACGCATACATAGAGTGACTATATGTAGCAATACATCGCTAGTGACTCTATATAGAGCATTCGAGTGACGGAGCATGCAAATAAGTGTGTCTTTCGCCGGTCAATAGCGCTGCATCGACGAGGAGGTGCTTGAGCAGCCGTTCAGTGTAGCCCTGCCGAAAGATATGTTTTACAACCGAGAAGCAGGAAATCCTAACCGATGCGCAGTTTACTGCGTCTGCTCAATTCCCTCCCTTAGTATAGTTGGCAAGTTAAATTCTCCAAGCCAATCAACGCATACATAGAGTGACTATATGTAGCAATACATCGCTAGTGACTCTATATAGAGCATTCGAGTGACGGAGCATGCAAATAAGTGTGTCTTTCGCCGGTCAATAGCGCTGCATCGACGAGGAGGTGCTTGAGCAGCCGTTCAGTGTAAGCCCTGCCGAAAGATATGTTTTACAACCGAGAAGCAGGAAATCCTAACCGATGCGCAGTTTACTGCGTCTGCTCAATTCCCTCCCTTAGTATAGTTGGCAAGTTAAATTCTCCAAGCCAATCAACGCATACATAGAGTGACTATATGTAGCAATACATCGCTAGTGACTCTATATAGAGCATTCGAGTGACGGAGCATGCAAATAAGTGTGTCTTTCGCCGGTCAATAGTGCTGCATCGACGAGGAGGTGCTTGAGCAGCCGCTCAGTGAAGCCCTGCCGAAAGATATGTTTTACAACCGAGAAGCAGGAAATCCTAACCGATGCGCAGTTTACTGCGTCTGCTCAATTCCCTCCCTTAGTATAGTTGGCAAGTTAAATTCTCCAAGCCAATCAACGCATACATAGAGTGACTATATGTAGCAATACATCGCTAGTGACTCTATATAGAGCATTCGAGTGACGGAGCATGCAAATAAGTGTGTCTTTCGCCGGTCAATAGCGCTGCATCGACGAGGAGGTGCTTGAGCAGCCGTTCAGTGTAGCCCTGCCGAAAGATATGTTTTACAACCGAGAAGCAGGAAATCCTAACCGATGCGCAGTTTACTGCGTCTGCTCAATTCCCTCCCTTAGTATAGTTGGCAAGTTAAATTCTCCAAGCCAATCAACGCATACATAGAGTGACTATATGTAGCAATACATCGCTAGTGACTCTATATAGAGCATTCGAGTGACGGAGCATGCAAATAAGTGTGTCTTTCGCCGGTCAATAGTGCTGCATCGACGAGGAGGTGCTTGAGCAGCCGTTCAGTGTAGCCCTGCCGAAAGATATGTTTTACAACCGAGAAGCAGGAAATCCTAACCGATGCGCAGTTTACTGCGTCTGCTCAATTCCCTCCCTTAGTATAGTTGGCAAGTTAAATTCTCCAAGCCAATCAACGCATACATAGAGTGACTATATGTAGCAATACATCGCTAGTGACTCTATATAGAGCATTCGAGTGACGGAGCATGCAAATAAGTGTGTCTTTCGCCGGTCAATAGCTGCTGCATCGACGAGGAGGTGCTTGAGCAGCCGTTCAGTGTAGCCCTGCCGAAAGATATGTTTTACAACCGAGAAGCAGGAAATCCTAACCGATGCGCAGTTTACTGCGTCTGCTCAATTCCCTCCCTTAGTATAGTTGGCAAGTTAAATTCTCCAAGCCAATCAACGCATACATAGAGTGACTATATGTAGCAATACATCGCTAGTGACTCTATATAGAGCATTCGAGTGACGGAGCATGCAAATAAGTGTGTCTTTCGCCGGTCAATAGTGCTGCATCGACGAGGAGGTGCTTGAGCAGCCGTTCAGTGTAAGCCCTGCCGAAAGATATGTTTTACAACCGAGAAGCAGGAAATCCTAACCGATGCGCAGTTTACTGCGTCTGCTCAATTCCCTCCCTTAGTATAGTTGGCAAGTTAAATTCTCCAAGCCAATCAACGCATACATAGAGTGACTATATGTAGCAATACATCGCTAGTGACTCTATATAGAGCATTCGAGTGACGGAGCATGCAAATAAGTGTGTCTTTCGCCGGTCAATAGTGCTGCATCGACGAGGAGGTGCTTGAGCAGCCGTTCAGTGTAGCCCTGCCGAAAGATATGTTTTACAACCGAGAAGCAGGAAATCCTAACCGATGCGCAGTTTACTGCGTCTGCTCAATTCCCTCCCTTAGTATAGTTGGCAAGTTAAATTCTCCAAGCCAATCAACGCATACATAGAGTGACTATATGTAGCAATACATCGCTAGTGACTCTATATAGAGCATTCGAGTGACGGAGCATGCAAATAAGTGTGTCTTTCGCCGGTCAATAGCTGCTGCATCGACGAGGAGGTGCTTGAGCAGCCGTTCAGTGTAGCCCTGCCGAAAGATATGTTTTACAACCGAGAAGCAGGAAATCCTAACCGATGCGCAGTTTACTGCGTCTGCTCAATTCCCTCCCTTAGTATAGTTGGCAAGTTAAATTCTCCAAGCCAATCAACGCATACATAGAGTGACTATATGTAGCAATACATCGCTAGTGACTCTATATAGAGCATTCGAGTGACGGAGCATGCAAATAAGTGTGTCTTTCGCCGGTCAATAGCGCTGCATCGACGAGGAGGTGCTTGAGCAGCCGTTCAGTGTAGCCCTGCCGAAAGATATGTTTTACAACCGAGAAGCAGGAAATCCTAACCGATGCGCAGTTTACTGCGTCTGCTCAATTCCCTCCCTTAGTATAGTTGGCAAGTTAAATTCTCCAAGCCAATCAACGCATACATAGAGTGACTATATGTAGCAATACATCGCTAGTGACTCTATATAGAGCATTCGAGTGACGGAGCATGCAAATAAGTGTGTCTTTCGCCGGTCAATAGCGCTGCATCGACGAGGAGGTGCTTGAGCAGCCGTTCAGTGTAGCCCTGCCGAAAGATATGTTTTACAACCGAGAAGCAGGAAATCCTAACCGATGCGCAGTTTACTGCGTCTGCTCAATTCCCTCCCTTAGTATAGTTGGCAAGTTAAATTCTCCAAGCCAATCAACGCATACATAGAGTGACTATATGTAGCAATACATCGCTAGTGACTCTATATAGAGCATTCGAGTGACGGAGCATGCAAATAAGTGTGTCTTTCGCCGGTCAATAGTGCTGCATCGACGAGGAGGTGCTTGAGCAGCCGTTCAGTGTAGCCCTGCCGAAAGATATGTTTTACAACCGAGAAGCAGGAAATCCTAACCGATGCGCAGTTTACTGCGTCTGCTCAATTCCCTCCCTTAGTATAGTTGGCAAGTTAAATTCTCCAAGCCAATCAACGCATACATAGAGTGACTATATGTAGCAATACATCGCTAGTGACTCTATATAGAGCATTCGAGTGACGGAGCATGCAAATAAGTGTGTCTTTCGCCGGTCAATAGTGCTGCATCGACGAGGAGGTGCTTGAGCAGCCGTTCAGTGTAGCCCTGCCGAAAGATATGTT